>NC_134363.1:63250492-63550492 GCF_048569485.1 Anomaloglossus baeobatrachus
GCAGTAATGGCTCAGTGTAGTGTCTACAGACTATGGCAGTAATGGCTCAGTGTAGTGTCTACAGACTATGGCAGGAATGGCTCAGTGTAGTGTCTACAGACTATGGCAGGAATGGCTCAGTGTAGCGTCTACAGACTATGGCAGTAATGGCTCAGTGTAGTGTCTACAGACTATGGCAGTAATGGCTCAGTGTAGTGTATACAGACTATGGCAGGAATGGCTCAGTGTAGTGTATACAGACTATGGCAGTAATGGCTCAGTGTAGCGTCTACAGACTATGGCAGTAATGGCTCAGTGTAGTCGTCTACAGACTATGGCAGGAATGGCTCAGTGTAGTGTATACAGACTATGGCAGTAATGGCTCAGTGTAGTGTCTACAGACTATGGCAGTAATGGCTCAGTGTAGTGTCTACAGACTATGGCAGGAATGGCTCAGTGTAGTGTATACAGACTATGGCAGGAATGGCTCAGTGTAGTGTCTACAGACTATGGCAGGAATGGCTCAGTGTAGTGTCTACAGACTATGGCAGTAATGGCTCAGTGTAGTGTCTACAGACTATGGCAGTAATGGCTCAGTGTAGTGTCTACAGACTATGGCAGTAATGGCTCAGTGTAGTGTATACAGACTATGGCAGGAATGGCTCAGTGTAGCGTCTACAGACTATGGCAGGAATGGCTCAGTGTAGTGTATACAGACTATGGCAGGAATGGCTCAGTGTAGTGTCTACAGACTATGGCAGGAATGGCTCAGTGTAGTGTCTACAGACTATGGCAGTAATGGCTCAGTGTAGTGTCTACAGACTATGGCAGTAATGGCTCAGTGTAGTGTCTACAGACTATGGCAGTAATGGCTCAGTGTAGTGTCTACAGACTATGGCAGTAATGGCTCAGTGTAGTGTATACAGACTATGGCAGTAATGGCTCAGTGTAGTGTATACAGACTATGGCAGTAATGGCTCAGTGTAGTGTCTACAGACTATGGCAGGAATGGCTCAGTGTAGTGTCTACAGACTATGGCAGGAATGGCTCAGTGTAGTGTCTACAGACTATGGCAGGAATGGCTCAGTGTAGTGTCTACAGGACTATGGCAGTAATGGCTCAGTGTAGTGTATACAGACTATGGCAGTAATGGCTCAGTGTAGTGTCTACAGACTATGGCAGGAATGGCTCAGTGTAGCGTCTACAGACTATGGCAGGAATGGCTCAGTGTAGTGTCTACAGACTATGGCAGTAATGGCTCAGTGTAGTGTCTACAGACTATGGCAGGAATGGCTCAGTGTAGTGTCTACAGACTATGGCAGTAATGGCTCAGTGTAGTGTATACAGACTATGGCAGTAATGGCTCAGTGTAGTGTCTACAGACTATGGCAGTAATGGCTCAGTGTAGTGCCTACAGTCTATGGCAGGAATGGCTCAGTGTAGTGTCTACAGACTATGGCAGTAATGGCTCAGTGTAGTGTCTACAGACTATGGCAGGAATGGCTCAGTGTAGTGTCTACAGACTATGGCAGGAATGGCTCAGTGTAGTGTCTACAGACTATGGCAGGAATGGCTCAGTGTAGTGTCTACAGACTATGGCAGTAATGGCTCAGTGTAGTGTATACAGACTATGGCAGTAATGGCTCAGTGTAGTGTCTACAGACTATGGCAGTAATGGCTCAGTGTAGTGTCTACAGACTATGGCAGTAATGGCTCAGTGTAGTGTATACAGACTATGGCAGTAATGGCTCAGTGTAGTGTCTACAGACTATGGCAGTAATGGCTCAGTGTAGCGTCTACAGACTATGGCAGGAATGGCTCAGTGTAGTGTCTACAGACTATGGCAGGAATGGCTCAGTGTAGTCTCTACAGACTATGGCAGGAATGGCTCAGTGTAGCTGTCTACAGACTATGGCAGGAATGGCTCAGTGTAGTGTCTACAGACTATGGCAGTAATGGCTCAGTGTAGTGTCTACAGACTATGGCAGTAATGGCTCAGTGTAGCGTCTACAGACTATGGCAGTAATGGCTCAGTGTAGTGTCTACAGACTATGGCAGTAATGGCTCAGTGTAGCGTCTACAGACTATGGCAGTAATGGCTCAGTGTAGTGTCTACAGACTATGGCAGTAATGGCTCAGTGTAGTGTCTACAGACTATGGCAGTAATGGCTCAGTGTAGTGTCTACACACTATGGCAGGAATGGCTCAGTGTAGTGTCTACAGACTATGGCAGTAATGGCTCAGTGTAGTGTCTACAGACTATGGCAGTAATGGCTCAGTGTAGCGTCTACAGACTATGGCAGGAATGGCTCAGTGTAGCGTCTACAGACTATGGCAGTAATGGCTCAGTGTAGCGTCTACAGACTATGGCAGTAATGGCTCAGTGTAGTGTCTACAGACTATGGCAGTAATGGCTCAGTGTAGTGTCTACAGACTATGGCAGTAATGGCTCAGTGTAGTGTATACAGACTATGGCAGGAATGGCTCAGTGTAGTGTCTACAGACTATGGCAGGAATGGCTCAGTGTAGCGTCTACAGACTATGGCAGTAATGGCTCAGTGTAGTGTCTACAGACTATGGCAGTAATGGCTCAGTGTAGTGTATACAGACTATGGCAGGAATGGCTCAGTGTAGTGTATACAGACTATGGCAGTAATGGCTCAGTGTAGTGTCTACAGACTATGGCAGTAATGGCTCAGTGTAGTGTCTACAGACTATGGCAGTAATGGCTCAGTGTAGTGTCTACAGACTATGGCAGTAATGGCTCAGTGTAGTGTCTACAGACTATGGCAGTAATGGCTCAGTGTAGTGTCTACAGACTATGGCAGTAATGGCTCAGTGTAGCGTCTACAGACTATGGCAGTAATGGCTCAGTGTAGCGTCTACAGACTATGGCAGTAATGGCTCAGTGTAGTGTCTACAGACTATGGCAGTAATGGCTCAGTGTAGCGTCTACAGACTATGGCAGTAATGGCTCAGTGTAGCGTCTACAGACTATGGCAGTAATGGCTCAGTGTAGTGTCTACAGACTATGGCAGTAATGGCTCAGTGTAGTGTCTACAGACTATGGCAGGAATGGCTCAGTGTAGTGTCTACAGACTATGGCAGGAATGGCTCAGTGTAGTGTATACAGACTATGGCAGTAATGGCTCAGTGTAGTGTCTACAGACTATGGCAGTAATGGCTCAGTGTAGTGTCTACAGACTATGGCAGGAATGGCTCAGTGTAGCGTCTACAGACTATGGCAGTAATGGCTCAGTGTAGCGTCTACAGACTATGGCAGTAATGGCTCAGTGTAGTGTATACAGACTATGGCAGGAATGGCTCAGTGTAGCGTCTACAGACTATGGCAGTAATGGCTCAGTGTAGTGTATACAGACTATGGCAGTAATGGCTCAGTGTAGCGTCTACAGACTATGGCAGTAATGGCTCAGTGTAGTGTATACAGACTATGGCAGTAATGGCTCAGTGTAGTGTATACAGACTATGGCAGGAATGGCTCAGTGTAGCGTCTACAGACTATGGCAGGAATGGCTCAGTGTAGTGTCTACAGACTATGGCAGTAATGGCTCAGTGTAGTGTATACAGACTATGGCAGTAATGGCTCAGTGTAGTGTATACAGACTATGGCAGTAATGGCTCAGTGTAGTGTATACAGACTATGGCAGTAATGGCTCAGTGTAGCGTCTACAGACTATGGCAGTAATGGCTCAGTGTAGTGTATACAGACTATGGCAGTAATGGCTCAGTGTAGTGTATACAGACTATGGCAGTAATGGCTCAGTGTAGTGTCTACAGACTATGGCAGTAATGGCTCAGTGTAGTGTCTACAGACTATGGCAGGAATGGCTCAGTGTAGTGTCTACAGACTATGGCAGTAATGGCTCAGTGTAGTGTGTACAGACTATGGCAGTAATGGCTCAGTGTAGTGTCTACAGACTATGGCAGTAATGGCTCAGTGTAGTGTCTACAGACTATGGCAGTAATGGCTCAGTGTAGTGTCTACACACTATGGCAGGAATGGCTCAGTGTAGTGTATACAGACTATGTCAGTAATGGCTCAGTGTAGTGTCTACAGACTATGGCAGTAATGGCTCAGTGTAGTGTCTACAGACTATGGCAGTAATGGCTCAGTGTAGTGTCTACAGACTATGGCAGTAATGGCTCAGTGTAGCGTCTACAGACTATGGCAGTAATGGCTCAGTGTAGTGTATACAGACTATGGCAGTAATGGCTCAGTGTAGCGTCTACAGACGATGGCAGTAATGGCTCAGTGTAGTGTATACAGACTATGGCAGGAATGGCTCAGTGTAGTGTATACAGACTATGGCAGGAATGGCTCAGTGTAGTGTCTACAGACTATGGCAGTAATGGCTCAGTGTAGTGTATACAGACTATGGCAGTAATGGCTCAGTGTAGTGTATACAGACTATGGCAGTAATGGCTCAGTGTAGTGTATACAGACTATGGCAGGAATGGCTCAGTGTAGTGTCTACAGACTATGGCAGTAATGGCTCAGTGTAGTGTCTACAGACTATGGCAGGAATGGCTCAGTGTAGTGTCTACAGACTATGGCAGGAATGGCTCAGTGTAGTGTCTACAGACTATGGCAGGAATGGCTCAGTGTAGTGTATACAGACTATGGCAGGAATGGCTCAGTGTGAGGGACAGCAGTGCATTGTGGCTGCAGACAGCGCACTGCTGATCAATCCCATCAGCATTTCCTCTCAGGATCTCCTCGGAGTCCCCGCCCTTATCAACCTCTGTTCGGCCTGGCTACGTGCATCCTATTGGTCAGTGGCCAGAGTTCTCCCGCCTTTCTGCCACAGTTCCAGTCTGTCATTGGCTAACCTGCCTGTCAATCATAAAGGAATGCGCATCCTCGAAACAAAGAGGCTCGATGTTCCCGCCCTAAAAATACCTGACCCCGAGTTATTATCGCGGTGTGATTGGTTGAAGCTACTGTCGGTTGCCAAAGTGGGCGGTGCCCGTAGAGGGAGGCTGCCGTGGAGGTGGTGGGCGGGGTTTAGGGGAGACTGGTATTGGGGGAGGCGAGCCGGTGAGGACGGTGGGATAGGAGGCTTGTGAGAGCCCGTGTATACCTCTTTGTACGGAATCCGAGGACGGTCCTGTCGTGAAGTCGCGATTTGCGGTCAAGCGAGTCTTCGGACTTGTCGCCTTCCTGATCATGGACGAGACCATTTACAGTGAGTGAATGCGCCTGCAGGTTAGGGGCGTTCATCGGCGCGTGCTCTCTGCTTCACACGGACCCTATTTCGGTTTCTTGGGTTCTTCCTAGTCTATAGGCGTCAACCGGGAGAGGACGGGATGCTCCATTTTATCTCCTGGGATGGGGGGGGGGGGGGCGCTAGAGCAGCAGTATTGTGCATGGCAGAGGCAGCGTGTATGTGAGACCGTTCCATGTTCGGTGTGGGGGGAGCTGGACCCTGCAGAGTGCTGTGTGTCTGGTTCCCGGGGCCTGGGCCGCCGGGCAGGTTATCGGCCTCACCTGACACAGGGAAGTGAAGGCTTTGTTATGCGGGGATAGGGGAAGGTGTATGGTGGCTGCACAGGTGCCCCTGTCATGTGTCCGCTAGAAAGCAGCTTACCGTCCCGTCCCCCCCCCCCCCCTGCGTGACTGGCGCTGGTCCTGCCCCCCCCCCTCCCCTGCGTGACTGGCGCTGGTCCTGCCCCCTCCTCCCCTGCGTGACTGGCGCTGGTCCTGCCCCCTCCTCCCCTGCGTGACTGGCGCTGGTCCTGCCCCCTCCTCCCCTGCGTGACTGGCGCTGGTCCTGCCCCCTCCTCCCCTGCGTGACTGGCGCTGGTCCTGCCCCCTCCTCCCCTGCGTGACTGGCGCTGGTCCTGCCCCCTCCTCCCCTGCGTGACTGGCGCTGGTCCTGCCCCCCCCCCCCCCCCCCTGCGTGACTGGCGCTGGTCCTGCCCCCTCCTCCCCTGCGTGACTGGCGCTGGTCCTGCCCCCTCCTCCCCTGCGTGACTGGCGCTGGTCCTGCCCCCTCCTCCCCCGCGTGACTGGCGCTGGTCCTGCCCCCTCCTCCCCTGCGTGACTGGCGCTGGTCCTGCCCCCTCCTCCCCTGCGTGACTGGCGCTGGTCCTGCCCCCCCCCCCCCCCCCTGCGTGACTGGCGCTGGTCCTGCCCCCTCCCCTGCGTGACTGGCGCTGGTCCTGCCCCCTCCTCCCCTGCGTGACTGGCGCTGGTCCTGCCCCCTCCTCCCCTGCGTGACTGGCGCTGGTCCTGCCCCCTCCTCCCCTGCGTGACTGGCGCTGGTCCTGCCCCCTCCTCCCCTGCGTGACTGGCGCTGGTCCTGCCCCCTCCTCACCTGCGTGACTGGCGCTGGTCCTGCCCCCTCCTCCCCTGCGTGACTGGTGCTGGTCCTGCCCCCTCCTCCCCTGCGTGACTGGTGCTGGTCCTGCCCCCTCCTCCCCTGCGTGACTGGCGCTGGTCCTGCCCCCCCTTCCTCCCCTCCCCTGCGTGACTGGCGCTGGTCCTGCCCCCCCTTCCTCCCCTCCCCTGCGTGACTGGCGCTGGTCCCCCCCCCTCCCCTGCGTGACTGGCGCTGGTCCCCCCCCCTCCCCTGTGTGACTGGCGCTGGTCCCCCCCCCCCCTCCCCTGCGTGACTGGCGCTGGTCCCCCCCCCCCTCCCCTGCGTGACTGGCGCTGGTCCCCCCCCCCCCTCCCCTGCGTGACTGGCGCTGGTCCCCCCCTCCTCCCCTGCGTGACTGGCGCTGGTCCCCCCCCTCCCCTGCGTGACTGGCGCTGGTCCCCCCCCCTCCCCTGCGTGACTGGCGCTGGTCCCCCCCCCCTCCCCTGCGTGACTGGCGCTGGTCCCCCCCCCTCCCCTGCGTGACTGGCGCTGGTCCGTCCCCCCCTCCCCTGCGTGACTGGCGCTGGTCCCCCCCCCCTCCCCTGCGTGACTGGCGCTGGTCGTCTACCCCCCCTCCCCTGCGTGACTGGCGCTGGTCGTCTACCCCCCCTCCCCTGCGTGACTGGCGCTGGTCGTCTACCGCCTCCCCTCCCCTGCGTGACTGGCGCTGGTCGTCTACCGCCTCCCCTCCCCTGCGTGACTGGCGCTGGTCGTCTACCCCCCCCCCCCCTCCCCTGCGTGACTGGCGCTTGTCGTCTACCCCCCCCCCTCCCCTGCGTGACTGGCGCTTGTCGTCTACCCCCCCCCCCCTCCCCTGCGTGACTGGCGCTTGTCGTCTACCCCCCCCCTCCCCTGCGTGACTGGCGCTGGTCGTCTCCCCCCTCCTCCCCCCCTCCCCTGCGTGACTGGCGCTGGTCGCCCCCCCCCCCCCCTGCCCCTCGCGTGACTGGCGCTGGTCCCTACCCCCCCCTGCCCCTCGCGTGACCTGATTGGAGGACACCTTGAGCGTGTATGGCCACATATCGATAATCTGGGTCCTTATGTACTGACACCACCGCTCCAGTGTTCCAAGAGACTTTGGTGGCATGGGATCAATCACAGGGCTCAGTGATTGGTGGAAGCTATCACATGACAGGTGCCTGTGGGGTTGGTGTGTATCACTGACTACACTTATGGGCTGCAGAGTGAGAAGTCTCCAGGGTCTGGCCTTTGGAGCCTCCAGGGTCTGGCCTTTGGAGCCTCCAGGGTCTGGCCTTTGGAGCCTCCAGGGTCTGGCCTTTGGAGCCTCCAGGGTCTGGCCTTTGGAGCCTCCAGGGTCTGGCCTTTGGAGCCTCCAGGGTCTGGCCTCTGGGACTGCTCACCCGAGGCGGAGGTGAAGCCTCATCCGTGTCCCCTTTACCATTATACCCAAACTGTCCCCAAAGTCTGGACTCGTCTTGTGTTGCCCTCTACTTGAGCTGATTGTAATGTTACTTTGTAGCATATCACTAAGAAGCAAGGTACAAACTCATTGTTATAGCGTTTTAGTGCATTTTATCCCCTGGGGCAGCATAAAATAGAGATTACATAATAATCGGTAGTGAATCACAAAATGCTTCTGAATGCCTCATGTTGGGAACATGGGCGTGAGCCACCAGGAATGCGAGTATGGCTGACAACTGGTTATAGGAATCCACTATCCGACAGTCTGGAAGGGTTGTCAGGACTAACTTGGCAGAAAGCGTGCTCTATTCAGAAGTCAGAAAACCGCTGCTGCCTGTGACTATCTGGTCATCGGGGATATGTGGCGCCGTTCCCCTAATCACCACAACGTGGCAGCGGACCTCTGACCACCCAATGGAGCAGGCATCGCCAAGCGGTATTCTCAGGGGAGGGTGACTCCCTCATAGGTTATTATGCTGCCATTTGTGTTTTGTTTGTTTTTTTTTTTATTTTGTTTTCCCATAAATGGCCAAATTCTTCTTTTCCCCATACTGGACAATTCCTTTAAATGTTCTCTTATATGAATACTGGAATTTTAGGCAATTTTCCTATGATGAGGTTTTAGTGCATTTTATTTTCTAAACTAATTAGCTAAATTATATTATTTTTATTTATTTTTTTAATGTTTTGTTACGTTTTGAGTTTTGTTTTTTGACGCAAATATTATTTATTCTTATATAGCGCCATTAATTCCATAGCGCTTTACATGCATCAGCATTTCTCTTCAGCTGCGGTTTTTGTCTCTTCGGTATGTCATGTTGTAAATTACACTTCTTTCCTTTGGAAGCTCCCTGTTATTTATGATTTATGAAGTCGTGCAGATTATTATTTTTTTTTTTTAAATCAGATTTTCCCCCACATCATTCAATTCTGTGGGGAAAATCTGCAAATCAAATGCATATTTACAGAGAAATTATCATTTCGCAGATTGTAAAGTTCAGTCTCAGTAGGCTTGAGATTTATATAAATCCCATCCACTTGCTGGAATTGAAATATATGTTGCATTTAAAAAGGGGGAAAAAAAACACCCCAAAAAATCTTCGTTGAAATATAACAAGTAGGCTATGTGAGCACACAGCGTTTTCTGACGCTGAATTTTTGGGCATTTTTGGACGCAAAAACGCACAGGAAAAAACACATGCGTTTTTACTGTATTTCGATGCGTTTTTGATCACTGCGTTTTTCCAATACATTGGTGAAAAATGCAGGAAAGAATTGACGTCCTTTTTTATTTATTTTTTTTTATTTTGTTTTAGCTCAATAACGCAGCTTAAAAAAAAAAAAAAAAAAAAAGTTGTGCGGACAGCAAAAATGAAAAGTCATCGACTTTGCTGGGGAAGCAAAGTCATGCAGTTTTGAGCCCAAAAACGCCACGAAAAACCTAGTGCGCACATAGTCTAAGTGCTGCTTTATTCTTCTGAAATGTTATAAGAATGGCAGAACCATGAGACCGTATGTTTGCCCCATCCTTTGTTTTTGGGACTCCCGCAGAAAGCGGAGTGTGGCACATGGCTCTTTCCAATAACCCTGATCTCACGGTGATGGGTAATCGGGTCCCAGTGATAAGCAAGTTAATCTCTATCCTTTTTGGATAGGGTATAACTTGCAATTCTGGGAATAACCCTTTCACATTCCTATTACTGACCTCCGCTGCTTTGTTTCCATGCCAGATGGGAAAGGTTTACAGTTGTAGGGCTCACTGATCGCGGTCACACTCTGCTCCCCCAAATGTGACACAATTCCTGATTTGCCCCATTTATGCCACATGATCAATGACTTGTAACCTATGCAGGATGGCCATGCAATTAACGTATACATTGGTCACAAAGTAACATTGGCTATGGGATTGTTACCGGCTGGGACTACCCTAACTCACAAGCCAAATCAGAAATGTGAGCAGACACATTATAGTATAAGGAGAATAGTCCCAGGATCCATTTTTCTGCACCGTTCTACCAGGTCAGGTTTGAGTCGTAAAAATTCTATAAACTACTTTTGTGATGAAAGTCGGTTCAGTGTCCCTGGCTCATTAATGCTCGGCTAAGCTGTTTATGTAATCTGAAGATAGAACATCTTATTTTTCAGATATAAGCCATCAACAGGATGAAACTGGAAAACTAAAGAATTGCAAAATATTTTTATTTTCTTTCGCGCTCCACGTTTGCAGCAGAGCATACACCATAAACTTTCCGGCCTTCGGTGCAGACCGCCAAGCATTGCTCCATCATCTGTAGCCTACAGACCCGCGTGGGGAGTAACGTTGTGTCCAGCAGCTTCGACAAGGACTAGAAATGATGCTAATGTGGCTGAAATAAAACCCATCGTACTGGGGACTGCGTCACAGTGGTTCACAGAGGAAATGCATGTGGTCCACACCTTGTATGATGGCTGCTTAACCAGTCACCCAAAATATGTTTTAGATGTGGGTGTAAACTTAATGTCAAGAAGAAAAGAATAATACAACTGTGACTGGTCTGGGTATGATGCATAAAACCCTCTACCCTCGGAGTACAGTACGATGTCCGCTGGGGCTATGGAGGATGAAGGATCCCAAGCTCAAGAGTCACATAGGCTAATGATGAGCGAGTTTCCAAATACTCAGATTTGCGATACTCGCGTATTTGTTCCGAATAGTGCGATGAAAGTCAATGGGGGATACTCTCTATGTAACGAGTAACCCGAATGTCACACTAGTCGCTACTTGCACGAATAGTGCGGCATTCGGGTTACTCGTTACTTTCCAAGTTTTTCCCCATTGACTTGCATTGCACAGGCTATTCAGAATGCATACGCATTTATTCGACTCATTACGAGTATCGCGAATCCGAGTATTTCGAAACTCACTCATCGTTAACGTAGGCTTCTCCAGAAAACGTACTTATCTGTTGTGATCTCTTCTGGTCACCGGACATTTTTCCATCGGAGCCTTTGGTGGTTGCATTCACTACTTCTATTTATATGTTGCCGGTAGCTTTCCCCTTCAGACTATACAGCTGGTTTTCCTGTCTAAGATTTTCCCACACCACAAACTTCCTTAAAAATAACCAGTCGCTGCTCTCTACCGGATTAATTTTCTAGAACAGGAGAACATAATTCTTTGATGTAAACTCATCACATTGAGCACCGCGTCCTCAGGTTATGGAGCAGGAGGAGCCGTGTGTGTGTGTGTGTGTGTGTGTGTGTGTGTGTCAGTCACTACAGAATGTGTCACCAGTGTGCACACACATAAGAAATCTAATTTGATGTAGCTGGTTTCTGTAAGGTAGATTGTACAGTGATGGTCCATTCTTGTGTGCGCGAGCTGCTGGGGGGGGGGCGTACGGTGCCTTTACCTGCAACACCTGCCATGGGACCAAAGTTTGCTAGGGGGCGCTGCTACATCACAATGCAATAAAAGTGAATGGGGTTGCATTGCACCCTACAACAGTATCTCGACAATCAAGTTGAAAATATTTGGCGCACTTGTACTTCCAATGTCACCCCCGATAACTTGTATTGAACTCAACACCCAGCGCACTTTGGTCACTAGGTCCCAACTCGCCCACGCTCTGTATATTTACATCCTTGTAGATGTATAGATTCAGTTGATACTCTCGGGGATGGAATATCTTTGTGACTGGGGAAATGTCTTAATTTTAAAACATATACCTTTTAAACCACAATAAAAATGGTTGGTCGCCCTAAGGCTGCTTTCACACATCTGGGTTTTGCTGTGCGGCACAATACGGCGCTTTGCTGAAAAAACGCAACTGTGGGGTTTTTTTATTTTTTTGCCACCGGATGCGTTTTTTCCTTATAGACTTGCATTTGCGCCGTATTGTGCCGCATGGCCTTGCATTGCATCCGGTTTTTGTCGGATGCGGCATATTTAGCACATGCGGCTGCCGGATGGAACGTTGCCTGTCATGTTTTTTGTGCGGTGAAAAAACTGCATTGCGCCGGATCCGGTGCGATGCGGTGCGTTTACAATGCAAGCCTATGGACGCCGGATGCGGTTTTTTGAACTGCACATGCTCAGTATCAAAAAACGGACGGGCCGCATGGAAAAACTTATGCAATAGATACGGGGGGTTTTTTCGCCGCATCCATTGCATAGGTTTTTGAGCCGGATTGAGCCGCACTACAAAAACCGGATGTGTGAAAGCAGCCTAAATTTGAGCATTTTGTGCTTTTCCTAAAGAGACAACTATGCGAGACGTCTTCTGTTTAGGAAATTACTATTGCATGTAGCCATTCCCGGTTTTAGGTATTCTTGTCTACATAGGCCCTTATTACAATCAAAACTGTGTGAAAGTAAAGAGAATCTTGTGTCAAAAACGAATGAATCCCGTTCCCTTTTTTTTTTTTTTTCTTTTTTTCGTCCCCCCCCCCCTCTCTCCAAACATCAGATCATAGCTGTCTGCTGTAAAACAAGAAGCTGCAGCAGGAGCCTCCCCCCAATGTTCTGTTAGGCTATGTGCACACGCTGCGTTTTTTTGACGCTGCGTTTTTGTGCGTTTTTGGCCGCTAAAAACGCACAAAAACGCACCTGCGTCGAAAAAACGCGGCAAAAAACGCACGCGTTTTGCCGCGATTTGGTGCGTTTTTTTGCTGCGTTTTGCTGCGTTTTTGCTCACTGCGTCCTTATGCGTTTTTTATCAGTGAACAAAAAAAAAAAAGGTCTGATGTCATTTCCTTCTTCAATGTGTTCTTCATTCTCCACTAGTGTATGCAGAAGAGCAGACAGCTGCAGAACTACAAGGCTCAGCATCCTCGATCCAATAGTGTATGCAGGACAGCAGACAGCAGCTGTCGAACTACAAGGCTCAGCATCCTCCTTCCAGGACTGTATGCAGGATTTCTTTGCCCCCCCAAAAAAAAAAATGACGTGGGCTTCACCATATTTTTGTATGCTAGCCGGGTACAGCAGGCAGGTACGGGCTGCCCCCAACCCCCAGCTGCCTATTTGTACCCGGCTGGGAACCAAAAATATAGGGAAGCCCTTTTTTTTTAAATTATTTCATGAATTTCATGAAATAATTTAAAAAAAAAAATGACGTAGGCTTCGCCCCATTTTTGAGTCCAGCCGGGTACAACTAGGCAGCTGGGGATTGGAATCCACAGTGCAGGTTGCCCATGCTTTCTGGGCACCCCCGCTGTGAATTGCAGTCCCGCAGCCACCCCAGAAAATGGCGCTTTCATAGAAGCGCCATCTTCTGGCGCTGTATCCAACTCTTCCGGCTGCCCTGATGCCGGGTGGCTAGCCAGGTAATAATGGAGTTAGGGCTAGCTGTATATTATCAGCTAGCCCTAAGCCCGAAATTCATGGTGTCACGCCAATATTAGACATGGCCACCATGAATTTCTAGTAAAGATAAAAAAAAAACACAACACAGAAAAATATTTTTATTAGAAAGAAAACACAACACAATTAGTGACTCCATCTTTATTGAAATAAACCCCCCTCCGCAGTAATCCTGGGTTAGGGTCCCGCGCCGTCCAATCAGGATCCAATATCATCTGATCGGTTTGCTGGAAGGCATACCGATCAGATGATGTGTTAGGTTAAAGGATGTGAATCACATGACACAGCAGCTGATTGTATAAAAGCCGGTTATACAATCAGCTGATGCATCAGTAGAAAAAAAAAAAAAAATAATACTCACTTATGTGCTGATTACCGGCAGCTCCCGGAGCGATGGGGCGGGAGTCTGATCCCGTCCGATCGCTGCAGCAGCTGCCGGTAATCAGGGATGAAGTCTCCTGACGCATCCGCTGATACCGGCCGGGCGCCCGCGTCAGCCCGAGACTCGATCAGCTGATGCGTCAGGTGACTGCATCAGGTGATCCATCGCCAGGTCCTGCAAGCAAGGTCCTGCCCCGGGGAGACTGCGCACAGCCGGAGCGGGAGCGGCGATACCGTGACAGGAGCTGGGAGCGGGCATGGCACCGCGAGGCTGCAGACAGGTGAGTATAACTTTTTTTTTTTTTTATTCTACTGTTAACTTTTGTTTTCGCAGCCGCTTCCACCTCCTGCCTGTACATGGCGCCGCACGGCAGCATACATGCACAGGACGGGAGATGGACGCGGCGGTGACGGTACCGGGAGGATTCACGCTTCTGTCTATACTGACAGAAGGAATCCTCTTCCTGTACACGTCACTTTACTACCCACCTCCTGCGCTTATAGCTGCGTTTTTGGTCTTAGAAACGCACCAAAACGCAGCTATTTGCGTTTCTCATTGCGTCTTTCAACATCCCATTGAACTCAATGGATGAAAAGCGCAGTGAAAAACGCGGGAATAATTGACATGCTGCGTTTTTGTGGTCACCACAAAAACGCAGCTGAAAAAAAAACGCTGTGTGGGGACAGCAAAAATGAAAACTCATAGACTTTGCTGGGGAAGCAAAGTCATGCAGTTTTGAGGCCAAAAACGCACCCGAAAAACGCGCAAAAACGCCGCGAAAAACGCACCGTGTGCACATAGCCTTATAATTCCTTCCCCTTACCTGCTGCCTGCCAGCTAAAAATGGAATAGAAAACACTGAGAAAGTAACAAATGCTGCAACTAATGTTTTTGGTGAACAAAACTAACTTTCTTGAACATCTACTGTAGTTAAAGCAAAGGACGCATGTAATCTGCACCCAAAAATGCTGTGAAAACGTCAAAAACTAGGCGTTTTGGGTGTCACACTGCTGCTGAGGCCCCCTTCGCACATATATAAAACACGTACATGGAAAAACCAGCATGGCTAACGAAATAAAAATATTACCAAGCTTCTCCTATTCGTTCAATGTTACACACATACAGCGCACAGATCTCAGCCTTATGTTCTGTGTTTGTCACGGACCCATAGATTTGTACTTGCCCTTGTCATCTGTGCTGCTGGAAAAAGGACATGTGAGCAACACCATAAGTGTTTATAAGGCATATGCTCATTTTTTTTTTTTTTTTCCTTTCGTTTTGCATGTGACTATAGCCAATCCTCTTGATACTTTTTATTGCGCCCTCTGATTTTGATATTTTGTTGCATGCACTTTTTGATACATATACAAAATATTACCATATTCATGTAAAAGATGTGTCCTCCAGCCTTTCTAGCGTCAGATGGGAAAAATATGATGCAGCGATAATCATCCCAGGGATTGCTACTTATTGCTTCATTAGCCTCCGGCTTAACTGTAATACACTAATCTGTATTTAGTCATGGTGTCCTCCATACAGCGCATAAACAGAGGCTTGAGCTAATATAGCAGTATTTATCATGAGCCATCCCCGTGCTGCCTGCCCCATATCCCTCGCTGACCAGCCCCATATCCCTCGCCGACCAGCCCCGTGCTGCCTGCCACATATCCCTCGCTGACCAGCCCCATATCCCTCGCCGACCAGCCCCGTGCTGCCTGCCACATATCCCTCGCTGACCAGCCCCGTGCTGCCTGCCCCATATCCCTCGCTGACCAGCCCCATATCCCTCGCTGGCCAGCCCCGTGCTGCCTGCCCCATATCCCTCGTTGGCCAGCCCCGTGCTGCCTGCCCCATATCCCTCGCTGACCAGCCCCATATCCCTCGTTGGCCAGCCCCGTGCTGCCTGCCCCATATCCCTCGCTGGCCAGCCCCGTGCTGCCTGCCCCATATCCATCGCTGGCCAGCCCCGTGCTGCCTGCCCCATATCCAGCAGTACATGGAGCTTTCCTGCCCAGGGCTCGGGCATGGCACCATTTTTTTGGCAGCCAGGACCCTACATAGGCACCTATGAGAAATCCATACTTGTGGTATCTGTATTCTGACCCTGAGACTCAGGTTAAGGATGGTTGTAGCAGCTGTTAGTACTTTGCGGCCTCTGTGTCTCCCCTATCCAGATGGGAAGTGGTCTGTGACCTCCTCTTCTGGGGCGATAGGTTGGTGGCAGATGCCCCCTTAAGTCGGAAGGGTTTATAGAACCTTATGTGAATGTATTGCGTATAATATTGCTTTGCTGATAATGGACAATATATGAGGGATGTTCTTTCGTTCACTGTGACCTCCATTTCTGATTAACTATAAAGCAAGGTTCCACAAGCTGTAGCCTGGATATAATGTGCATAAAGGCCACTTATTATAGGAGATCCCCCAAATCCTGCAAACTGTAGCCAGCGTGGTGCCAGGGTCTAGGTGCAGACAATCCCATTACTGCCCCAGAAAGATCACTTTGTTGAGGGCCTGCGCCACTTTGGTATCTGAAGTATCCGCTGCCAATTTGCATCTAGACTTGCGGTTACCCATCCAGCAGATCTGTACACAATGGAGCCTCTGATTTAAAGCTGTCGTTTGCCAAATGTCAAAGGGATAATCGTCCTGCAGTTTGGCATCAGTCCTGAAATATTGTAGTTTTTTTTTAATTTTTTTTTTTATTGGGCCGTTAGTGTGAAAATGCCTTGTAGTGTTCTGCAGACAGTTTACAAGTCCATATTATAAAGCCTCTTCCTTATATGAGTAAATAAGGAACTAGAAAGGCTCTCCTGTGATATGGCGGCTGTGTCACAGACAAAGCTTGTAAATATATCACATCCACTCCTGAGGCTCTGGGTGGCTCCAACTGACGGAACTGGAGTCGGTGGGGGAAGAAAGGAACATAATGCCAGGGCTAGGGGTGCTGCATTTTCTTATAATTGGTACATGTGGCATTTTAATATTTTTGCTACGGCAGCGGTGGTGGAGCGGGGTCGCAGGGGCAGTGGGCGATGCTGCGGTGCGTGCTGTGCTGGCTGTGTGGAGCAGTATGGTGCGGCGGGTGTCACAGATGTGGTGGTGGTGCGGGCTTCAAAGAATTGGTCTGTGCGTAGATTGAGCGATCTGCCATTTTCCTTACGTCCGCTGCTGGGAGATCAATGGGCCGGTGGCGGCGCATGCACAGATGAGATCTTGAGCCGAGAGCCCCATCGGCACTATTAATTGAAGCCTGCACTGCCAACAAAGCATCTCCCATGCCGCACCGCCCTGCGTCACATAGCTCCCACCGCTGCCAGCACGGTGCCCATTCTCCACCTTCCCGGTAAGCTACATTCGCATTATAAGACGCACCCCTCATTTTCCTCCCAAATTTTTGGGAGGAAAAGTGTGTTTTATAATCCAAAAAATACAGTATATACTTTTTATGAGTCCACTTCAGCAAAGCCTTCACCCCAGAATTTATTTTATAAAAGCATTTAAAAGTTGCAAACTTTTTAGCACAGCTCGGAGTCGTGCCAAATTTTTGTGACTTTTGGCATTTTCACACTATATTCTCCTAGCTCTGATGAAATGGGTGGGTTGGGTGTGCGGCGGGGGTGCACGGCTCATCTAATTCATGACAAGCTGTGTCATTATGTAAGTCAGAAATCTCACTCCAATCCCTGACTGGAGTACACCACTCTTCAGGTGTTCCGGTTTGATGAAGAGACGTGCACCTCTTCATGTATCAGGAGGGTTTGACTCCACCATGCCCCCTCATCAAGACTGGCGAGAAAATGGCCGGTCTCTATGAATCCATCATATTTAAAATAAATAATGCCAATGATCGGGGGTAATTTATCATTCAGGGAAAGCATGTTCTCAAGTAAACAAAGTGCCGGACTTTGGCATTGTTCTATAGTTTGATGTTGAAGCCCAATGGACTTTTTTAGAACTTTGTTGCATAGACTTGGGATTTGAGGACTTGCACCGTTTTCTCGTTGCAGCCCCACTTAAGCGAATGGATTAATGCGGCACTACAGCTACCATGTTTCCTCGAAAATAAGACCGGATCTTATATGATTTTTGGCACCAAAAGATACGCTAGGGCCTTTTTTTTTTTTTTTTTTCCTTTTTAGCATGTCTTATACGTTTGACTTAGATGATTGGAAAGTTTGTCACTGGTGAATTCACCCTCACCCCTCTGTGCCGGCGTCAGTGATTGTCAGACTGCATGAGGATGGCATCGCACTGTCCGGCGGCTCTCCTCACCGGAGCGGAACAGCTGCTCAGTAATACACGCTCAGCTCAGAAGAGCCGCCCACCAGTCCGAGGATTGCGCTGCGATCCTCTGATACTAATTCCATGAGGCTGATTGAATCACTGACGCCGGCGCAGAGGTGTAGTCGGGGGAAGGAGGTGATTATTCATTTGCCAGTTACACACGTTCCAATCATGGACGCCAGCACATAGGGGCGGGTGAATGGATGAATATTCATTTTCCATTAACTAGCTGGCATGTAACTACAAACTTCCGGGGCTTACAGCAACGCAACGGGGCAATGTACACCAATAGAAGTTACATATCATGAAAGGGATGCTAAAACCCTATTTTAGAATAGTATTATGGTATTATGCACAGCTAGGGCTTATTTTTGGAATAGGACTTACTCGATAAGGACAAACAAAAAATCCTGATGGGACTTATTTTTGGGGTAGGTGTTATTTTCAGGGAAATATTTCTAGGTACCACTATTTGTGTAAATGTGGCTGTAGGTTTCCAGTTAGTGCACAGATCATCCTCAGTATTCACCACCTAGTAGGGAGCAGGAGTCTCCTATAAATCCATCCAATTTGCCGAAACTGAAAGACGTTGTGTCTTTGACACTGCATCAAAAAACTCACCAAAGCTCATCATGTGAACGTAACCACAGAGTTAATTTTTCTTGGGGATGAGAAATCAATTTGCAGTCAGGAGTATCTGTCTGAAGGTGGCTTTAAAGGGAACCTGTCACCACATTTTTGGCCTATAAGCTGAGGCCACCACCACCGGGCTCTTGTATACAGTATTCTAACATGCTCTATATAAGAGCCCAGGCCGCTGTGAGAACATAAAAAACACTTTATAATACTTACCTAACGGTCGCGCAGTTAGCCTTATGGGCGTCTCCATTCTCCGGTGCCGGCGCCTCCTCTTTCGGCCATCATCGTCCTCCTTCTGACTCCTGGGTGCATGATGCATCCTACGTAATACATACTTGCCGGTCCTGCGCAGGCGCACTACAATACTTTGATCTGCCCTGCTCAGGACCTGAATGCCGGCGAGTGTGCATGACGTTGGACGAGTCATGCACCGCGGCTAGAGAAGGAGGACGAAGATGGCCGAAAGAGGCGGCACCGGAGGACGAAGACGCCCATTTGGCCAACCGAGCAACCGTTGGGTAAGTATTATAAAGTGTTTATGTTCTCACAGCGGCCTGGGCTCTCTTATATACAGTAAGTTAGAATGCTGTATATAAGAGCCCGGTGGTGGTGGCCGCAGCTTATACGCCAAGAAAGTGGTGACAGGTTCCCTTTAATACCTTACCCGACAGTGTAATTAGTAAAGCTCCAGACAGGTTCCTTTTTAATTTGAGAGTCTTGTGCTTTTCCTCCGCAGACGTCCTTCCTGTTTTCTGTTTTCTTCCTGTTTTCCTGGATTTAGAGTTGCATGTTTATGGTGTCTCCATGTTAGTTTTTGATAAGACTACCATGGGCATCAGCTATCGGCCGAATGATTGTTTAGTCCACGGCTAAAACCCCTGACTACCCAAAGACGTAATCGGAGGAGAAATAGGCGCTGGGCATTTCCTTCCCCCAATGCAAGGCACTGTGTGCTGGTGGCTATTCATGTTTGTGCTAAGAATTGGCTGAGATAGAAATCTGATATCTGATCGTCTTGTTCTGCTGAACAATGGACCCGAGGACATCTGTCACCAGAGAGCAGCTAGTGACCGAGAATTACACAGAAGCAGGTCTATGAAATATTCAGCATGAAACAATCAGGAGAAATGGACCAGCTCAACACCTTTTTACTATAGACGTAAAGGGATTGTTTAATGAATCATGATTGATTTTCAGCAGCCCTGCCTTTGGGCTCATCGGCGGCACACGCCTGAATTAGGGTTAAGCTGCGGCATCATCACAACTGAACTTGTGCGCTCATGGTGCTGGTAGCATCATGTCAGAAGAGCAGTGGCCACCGCTGATAGATTGCAAAAGGTGGCTGGTAATCTAAACAACGAGCAGTAAACCATGAAATCCCTCCATTTTTGACAAGAGGGGGGAAGTTGAATAAGTAAATTGCAAACTTTGCCGTTTTACCCATTAAAGAGCTTGAAAACAACACTTTTTTTTCTGAAAGTGCACTTCACCTTTGGCCACATCAGATGTTTTGATTGCTGAGGGTGTGAGTGCAGAAACTCCACCAATCCCTAAAATTAAAGTAGTTGTCCCCTTTTTGATTCCATAGGTTTCCCCCAGGTAACATAAAGCCTATGGTCTCCTCCCATACTGGTGCCGTTCCATCAGTGTCCACGATCGCTGCTGTGCTCACGTGGAGTTGTGATGTCATGCAAACTCCTCATCCGATTAGTGCTGCCTCCCCCCCCCTCCTGGCTGCCTTCTCCCCCCCCCTCCTGGCTGCCTTCTCCCCCCCCCCCCCCCCTCCTGGCTGCCTTCTCCCCCCCCCCCCCCTCCTGGCTGCCTTCTCCCCCCCCCCCCTCCTGGCTGCCTTCTCTCCCCCCCCCCCCCTCCTGCCTTCTCTCTCCCCCCCCCCCCCCTCCTGGCTGCCTTCTCTCTCTCCCCCCCCCCCCTCCTGGCTGCCTTCTCTCTCTCCCCCCCCCTCCTGGCTGCCTTCTCTCCCCCCCCCCTCCTGGCTGCCTTCTCTCCCCCCCCCCCCTCCTGGCTGCCTTCTCTCCCCCCCCCCCTCCTGGCTGCCTTCTCTCCCCCCCCCCCCCCTCCTGGCTGCCTTCTCTCCCCCCCCCCCCTCCTGGCTGCCTTCTCTCCCCCCCCCCCCCTCCTGGCTGCCTTCTCTCCCCCCCCCCTCCTGGCTGCCTTCCCTCTCTCCCCCCCCCCCCCCCCTCCTGGCTGCCTTCCCTCTCTCCCCCCCCCCCCCCCCCCCCCTCCTGGCTGCCTTCTCTCCCCCCCCCCCCCTCCTGGCTGCCTTCTCTCCCCCCCCCCCCTCCTGGCTGCCTTCTCTCTCCCCCCCCCCCCCTCCTGACTGCCTTCTCTCTTCCCCCCCCCCCCTCCTGGCTGCCTTCTCTCTTCCCCCCCCCCCTCCTGGCTGCCTTCTCTCTTCCCCCCCCCCCCTCCTGGCTGCCTTCTCTCTCTCCCCCCCCCCCTCCTGGCTGCCTTCTCTCTCCCCCCCTCCTGGCTGCCTTCTCTCTCCCCCCCCCCCTCCTGGCTGCCTTCTCTCTCCCCCCCCTCCTGGCTGCCTTCTCTCTCCCCCCCCCCCCTCCTGGCTGCCTTCTCTCTTCCCCCCCCCCCCCTCCTGGCTGCCTTCTCTCTTCCCCCCCCCCCCTCCTGGCTGCCTTCTCTCTTCCCCCCCCCCCCCCTCCTGGCTGCCTTCTCTCTCTTCCCCCCCCCCCCCCCTTCCTGGCTGCCTTCTCTCTCTTCCCCCCCCCCCCCCTCCTGGCTGCCTTCTCTCTCCCCCCCCCCCCCCTCCTGGCTGCCTTCTCTCTCTTCCCCCCCCCCCCCCTCCTGGCTGCCTTCTCTCTCTTCTCCCCCCCCCCCTCCTGGCTGCCTTCTCTCTCTTCTCCCCCCCCCCCCCTCCTGGCTGCCTTCCCTCTCTTTCCCCCCCCCCCCTCCTGGCTGCCTTCTCTCTCTTCCCCCCCCCCCCCCTCCTGGCTGCCTTCTCTCTCTTCCCCCCCCCCCCCCCCCTCCTGGCTGCCTTCCCTCTCTTCCCCCCCCCCCTCCTGGCTGCCTTCTCTCTCTTCCCCCCCCCCCCCTCCTGGCTGCCTTCCCTCTCTCCCCCCTCCTGGCTGCCTTCTCCCCCCCCCCCCCCCCCCTCCTGGCTGCCTTCTCTCCCCCCCCCCCCCCTCCTGGCTGCCTTCTCCCCCCCCTCTGGCCGCCGGACCAAATAAGTTAATCAACAGGAAGTGTGCGCTGTGGATGTGCTCACTTCCTGTTGATTGTTCGTTTGGTCCAAAGGCGGCGAGAGGGGAAGGCTGGGAGAGAGAAACCGGCACTGATTGGGCGCGTGGCTCGTGTGACATCACAACCTTACATGAGCCCAGGCACTGGCAATACGGGAGGGGATTATAGGCTTCATTTTTTTTCATTACCTGGGGGAAACGTGAAATCTGAAGGGGTTATCCTAGTTGTGGACAACCCCCTTAAGAAAACCAAAGGCTTAGCTGAATCCTTCCGCTAAGATGAACCCTAAAGTCTTTCTAATCATGGACTCTGCTTTAGTCTCGGAGAAGAGCACCACTGATCTCTTCTGCTCCTCCTCTGACCATTCGCCGAGGTCTTCACACCTGCATCCCCAAAATCAAAACTTGCCAGGTCTCAAGTCTTACCATGGTTTGTTTTTTAATGTACTTTGACCCAAGATGTAGGGTCACCATGACAAGTCATCTTCAGCCCCTAGCAAGGTGGCCTGATCGCCGGTGTTTCCAGTCCACCAGTGACTGCGGTGACTTTTACACTTTCCATCAGAGTAGAGTTATTCAGGACTATGTTGTAATTATTGGTATAAATGAGAAAGTGGCTGGATCATCAAATGGGACTTTGTTTTACTGTATGATGAGAATTGTATCTGGTTAAAGATGGGATTTTTTTCATAATAAAAGCCTATTTTTCTCTTTAAACAAAATGCACAATGGCTTCTGTGTTTTCCATAGCAGCTGTGAAATATTTATATCGTCCTACAAAGAGCCACTTCTTGGGTCTCTAATAAATGGTTGGGAATCTATGACCGGAGCTGTTAGAATTGAGTCTTTCGCTTTTTTTCATCAACAATGCAAATTCAGTCTGCAATAATAGTGACAAGCAAAAGTCTGCTGAATATGTCACATTGTCAGTGGTGAGCGGGAAAATGATCAAGCAAGGCCATGGTCACTGAGAACCCCGGGATCAGGCGTCCTGCTTGCTTCCTTTTTGTGTGATGATGGCCACCACTTTATAATGGAAAACTGCGTCCCAGATGGCCTGGAGGAAACTCATCTCAAGGTGTACTGTTGTGAATACGTTTTCCAGTTTGGGGCTCCCTCTTGTGGTCAGTGCTGGCGGTGCAGTTGATTTGTGGAATGAAAGCCATTCACCTGTAGAGGACTGGCAATCGGGGTCAGATTGGGACTATATAACGCTGGTTTCACATCAGCGTTTTCCTGCCGCACTGCCAGATCCGGCATAAGTGTAGTACAGTTCAATACAGTTCACTGTCAAGCTTCGGGCACATGCGGTCATGTGACCGGAGCTTGCTGCACTGCCTGTGGATTGTGTTGAACTGTACTGTACTTGTGCCGGATCTGGCAGTGCGGCAGAAAATTGCTGATGTGAAACAAGCCTGAGTAGTTTTCTCTTGTTACTTGCCGGTGGTCAATGTTTCCTGTGTGTTAAGGACATTCTGTAACCAGCTCTGCTCTCTACCAGAACTCCTCTCCGATAAGTGGTCTTTGTACCTCTGCTGTTTGTTTTCCACTTTCTTGTTGTTTTTTCTGCTTTGATACTAATGCTTGATTCATATTTTCTATGTGTAGAGTTCTTGGTAGAATGGGATCATTCCCTGCTGGGAGTGTCTGTATACTTAGCTCCATGATTCTGCAAGGTATTGTTTGTCATGCTTGGTATTTAATTTAATTTTAGTCCCTCATCTGTATTAGTGTTTTTGGATCCCAGTAATATCAGAGTGCTGATACAGTGGGGGAGAGGTTGTGTGACCTCAGGATTTTTGCATATCAGCAGTGCTGGTATATATTAGGGTTTTTACGGCTGCAGACAGTTGCTCCATCCTGTCCTTTCATATAAAGATAGTTTTGGGCCTCACTTTTGCTGAATGTCTCTTTTCTAGCTTTGTATTGTTCTTTTCTATATCACCGTAACCTTTACATGAGTAGGGCTATCTATTTATCTTTGGGGACTGCTCCGAGGCAGATTAGCTTTCTTATACCTCTATCTGTGAGAATAGTTAGTTCTCCGGCTGTGTCGAGATTACTAGGTCATCGTACGCTCTTCCCACGGCTACTTCTAGTTGTGTGTCAGGATTAGGTCTGCAGTCCGTTAAGGTTCCAGACACTCTGTTACTATTTGGGATTCTGCATTTCTTCGGCGCTCCATTGGGAGACCCAGACGATTGGGGTGTATAGCTACTGCCTCCGGAGGCCACACAAAGTATTACACTAAAAAGTGTAAGGCCCCTCCCCTTCTGTGTATTCACCCCCCGTGGGATCACGGGCTGCTCAGTTTTCAAGCTTTGTGCGAAGGAGGTCAGACATCCACGCATAGCTCCACTGTTTAGTCAGCAGTAGCTGCTGACTATGTCGGATGGAAGAAAAGAGGGCCCATACTAGGGCCCCCAGCATGCTCCCTTCTCACCCCACTTTGTGTCGGCGGTGCTTGTTAAGGTTGAGGTACCCATTGCGGGTACGGAGGCTGAGGCCCACATGCTGCTGTCCTTCCCCATCCCCACGAGGGCTCTGAGGGAAGTGGGATCTTAACGGCCTCCAGGCTCTGAGGCCGGGCTCCATCCACAGACCCGGAGATCCTGTTGGAATGGAGCGGAGTATCGTCAGGGACAAGGCCCTGCAACGTTAAGGTACTCTGTGTCCCCGTATGGATCACACGCACACACACCGCAGCATTGCTGGGTGTGTTAGTGCGCCGGGGACAACAGCGCTGCGCGCTTGGGCTATTACTCACAACAGCTCGGCTGTGTGAGTTTATGTATGGGAAACGGCCGCGCCGGCCGCCGCTGGCTGTTTTACACTGCGGCGCGGTTGGGACTTGTGGTGCGCCGGGGACTTCCGCGCTGACCGTGCTTATATGACGGCAGCGCTTATAATCGAGTCCCCGGCTTTTGCGGCCTAGTTTCGTTTCGTTCCCGCCCCCAGGCCTGACAGTCAGGGTAGGGGCGGGACGCTGTGCAATACATCAGCGCCGGGGTCTGGAGTCTAATTTACATTCTCCAGCCCCCTCACTGGCAACAGTGGGACGCCAGTTTCCCGCTCTTGGCTCGGCACGCCCCTCTTCACAAGACGCCGGCAGCCATTCCTGCAGGCAGTCTGCGCTGAAGAAAGGAGCAAACGCTGGGGGACCCAGACAAGGGATGCGGCGACGCACAACCGCTTTTACAGGGCGGTAAGCGGCACCTAGGTGCCAACCCCACTAGTGCCACAGTGTTTTTTTCTGCACATTATGCTTGTACCTATGTTTGCACTGTACGGTCGCTTATTGGCAATACCCCTAGATTGCTCTGAGGCAACAGCACAGGCCTTCTGTGCTGCTTGTACCTCTTGTGAGGCAGATCTACCGGCAGTCTCCACTGATCTCCATTGTGTGCAATGTTCGGTCACTGCCAGGGACAGCCACCTGTGAACACTGTCCAAGTGATGGGGACAGAGTTTCCAATTTTTGCTGATAAAATGTTTGTGACTATGACCAAACTTCTAGAAACTTTGCAGTCCAGACCGGCGACTCAGACATAGGCACTTCCATGGTGGCCCAGGAGAACCACCTGTGTATACTGTCCAGGTGACGGGGACAGAGTTTGCAAATACTAGAAACTTTGCAGTCCAGGCCGGTGACTCAGACCATGGGCACTGTTGAATCAATGCTACCCGGTCTCCCTCAGTTGGAACTAATCTGTGCTCCAAGGGGGTCCCATACATCCCAAGCTGAAGGCGCTGACACGGACGACAGTCCTAGACAGCCTAAGCGAGCTCGCGGGGAGAGACCCTCGACTTCACACGCTAGTCAGGGTCTCAGCGAGAGGATTCTCTGTATGAGGAGGCAGAAGTAGATCAGGCCTCTAATCCTGAGACCGCTCTCAATCTGGATGCTCCTGATCCTGAGACCGCTCTCAATCTGGATGCTCCTGATGGTGACGCCATAGTGACTGTTCTCATAGCGTCCATCAATAGACTGTTGGTTACTTCTCCCTCAGCCCCTCCAGTGGAGGAGTCAGCTTTACAGGAGAAATTCCTTTTCAGATATCCCAGGCGTAAATTGAGTACGTTGTTGGACCACTCTGACTTCAGAGAAGCAGTCTAGAAACACCATGTTTATCCAGACAAGCGTTTCTCCAAACGTCTTAAGGATACACGTTATCTCTTTCCCCCTAACGTGGTCAAGTGCTGGACCCAGTGTCCAAAGGTGGATCCCCCAATCTCCAGGCTTGCGGCTAGATCCATAGTTGCACTGGAAGATGGGACTTCACGTGAAAGTCCCAGACAGATGGACCTCTGTTGATATCTGTCTAGGAGGCTATCGGCGCGTCGTTTTGCGCCGACATCCGCAGCCGTATGGACACTCCAAGCTATTTCAGCTGGTCGTGCGCAGGTGGACACTGACACACGTACATCTGTGCCGCAAGTGGCGTCCTTAACCTCGCATATGCCTGCATTTGCGACTTGCGCTATAATGCTGTCCTGGACTCTATGAGCCGTACGTCAGTGGCGTCCGCCAGCTCCGGAAGTTTACGCAGAGCCTTGTGGTTAAGCGAATGGAAGGCGGATTCTGCTTCCAAGAAGTGCTTAACCAGTTTGCCATTATCTGGTGACCGACTGTTTGGTGAACGATTGGATGAAATCATTAAACAGTCCAGGGGTTAGGACTCTTCCTTACCCCAGCCCAGATCAAACAAACCCCAACAGAGAAAGGGACAGTCGACGTTTCGGTCCTTTCAAGGCTCGGGCAGGGCCCAATTTTCCTCGTCCAAAAGGACTCAAATGGATCAGGGGGGCTCGGATCCCGGCGGGCTCAATCACGCCCAAAGATGGCAGCCGGAGGAACCGCTACCAAGGCGGTTTCCTCATGACTTTCAGCCTTCTCTCTCCGCATCCTCGGTCGGTGGCAGACTCTCTCCCCCTGGGCGACATTGGACTGCCACAGGTCAAAGACCGGTGGGTGAGAGACATTTTGTCTCACGGGTACGGGATAGAGTTCAGTTCTCGTCCTCCGGCTCGATTCTTCAGACCTTCCCCACCTCCCGACCGTGCCGATGCTCTTCTGCAAGGGTGCTCCCTAAGGGCAGAAAGAGTGGTACTCCCTGTTCCAGGAACATGGTCACGGTTGTTACTCCACTCCGGTTGTGGTGCCAAAAAAGGACGGCTCTTTCCGTTCCGTTCTGGACCTAAAACTGCTCAACAAGCACGTGAAAACCAGGCGGCTCCGGATGGAACCCCTCCGCTCCGTCATTACTTCAATGTCTCAAGGAGATTCCTAGCATCATTAGACATCAGGATGCTTATCTCCACGTGCCGATTGCCCCAGAGCACCAGCGTTTTCTATGATTCGTTATAGAAGACGAGCACTCAGAGTCACTCTGTGATCCCTTACTGGGACGATCTACTTGTCAAGACACCCTCTCAAGGGGCATGCCAACACAGCCTGAACGTTGGCTAGAGACTCTCCAGAGTTTCGGGTGGATCGTCAACTTTTCAAAGTTGAATCTGACACTGACCCAATCATCTGACATATCTTGGCAGGGAGTTCTTGCTCTCTCAGCGGTAGTGAAGCTTCCGCTGGACAAACAGCGTTCACTACAGACAGGGGTGCAGTCTCTCCTTCAAGGCACTCACACCCTTAAGACGCCTCATGCACTTCCTAGGGAAGATGGTAGCAGCAATGGAGGCAGTCCCTTTCGCGCAGTTTCATCTGCGTTCACTTCAATGGGACATTTTCCGCCAATGGGACGGGAAGTCGACGTCCCTAGACAGGAACGTCTCCCTTTCTCAGACGGTCAAGGACTCTCTTCAGTGGTGGCTTCTTCCCACCTCATGTCAAGGAAAGTCCATCCTACCCCCATCCTGGGTGGTGGTCACGACAGACGCGAGTCTGTCAGGGTGGGGAGCAGTTTTTTTTTCTCCACCACAGGGCTCAGGGTTCGTGGACTCAGCAGGAGTCCACCCTTCAGATCAATGTTCTGGAAATCAGGGCAGTGTATCTTGCCCTGCAAGCCTTCCAGCCGTGGCTGGAAGGCATACAGATCCGAATTCAGTCGGACAACTCCACAGCGGTGGCATACATCTACCACCAAGGCGGAACACGCAGTCGGCAAGCCTCCCAGGAAGTCCGGCGGAGTCTGATGTGGGTGGAAGACAGAGCATCCACCATATCCGCAGTTCGCATCCCGGGCGCAGAAAACTGGGAAGCAGACTTCCTCAGTCGCCAGGGTATGGACGCAGGGGAATGGTCTCTTCACCCAGACGGTTTTCAGGAAATCTGTCAACGCTGGGGGAGGCCGGACGTCGACCTAATAGCGTCTCGGCACAACAACAAGGTTCCGATTTTCATGGCACGGTATCACGATCAAAGAGCTCTGGCGGCAGACGCCTTTGTTCAGAATTGGTCGCAGTTCCAGCTACCCTATGTGTTTCCCCCTCTGACACTGCTGCCCAGAGGGCTACGCAACATCAAGTCCGTTTGCCGCCGCGCCATCCTCGTCGCCACAGACTGGCCGAGGAGGTCGTGGTACCCGGATCTGCAGCATCTCATGGTCTGCCAACCGTGGGCACTACCAGACCGGCCAGACTTACTGTCCTAAGGGCCGTTTTTCCTTCTGAATCCTACGGCCCTGAACCTGACTGTATGGCCATTGAGTCCTGGATCCTAGCGTCTTCAGGATTATCTCAAGACGTCATTGCCACCATGAAACAGGCTAGGAAACCGACGCCTGCCAAGATCTACCACAGGATGTGGAGGATATTCTTCTCTTAGGCTCTGCTCAGGGAGTGTCTCCCTGGCCATTTGCATTCCCTACTTTTCCTTCCTTCCTACAATCTGGTTTGGAAAAAGGTTTGTCGCTCGGCTCCCTTAAAGGACAAGTCTCAGCGCTATCTGTATTCTTCAGAAGCGCCTAGCGCGACTTCCTCAGGTACACACGTTCCTGCAGGGGGTTTGTCACATTGTCCCTCTGTACAAACGTTCGTTAGACCCATGGGATCTGAACAGGGTACTAATTGCTCTCCAGAAGCCGCCCTTCGAGCCTCTGAGGGATGTTTCACTTTCTCGACTTTCACAGAAAGTGGCCTTTCTGGTAGCGGTCACGTCTCTTAGGAGAGTGTCCGAACTAGCAGCGCTGTCATGCAAAGCTCCCTTCCTGGTGTTTCACCAGGACAAGGTAGTGCTGCGCCTGATTCCGGAGTTCTCTCTAAGGTGGTATCCCCCTTTCATATCAATCAGGATATCTCCTTACCTTCCTTTAGCCTCACCCAGTTCATCGATATGAAATGGATTCGCATTTGTTGGACCTGGGGAGAGCACTCAGAATCTACATCTCCCGCACGGCGCCCCTGCGCCGCTCGGATGTACTCCTGTGCTTGTCGCTAGTCAGCGTAAAGAGTCGCAGGCTTCCAAATCCACCCTGGCTGATGGATCAAGGAACCAATTCTTGAAGCCTACCGTTCTGCTGGGCTTCCGGTTCCATCAGGGCTGAAGGCCCATTCTACCAAAGCCGTGGGTGCGTCCTGGGCATTACGGCACCAGGCTACGGCTCAGCAGGTGTGCCAGGCAGCTACCTGGTCGAGTCTGCACGCTTTCACCAAGCATTATCAGGTGCATACCTACGCTTAGGCGGATGCCAGCCTAGGTAGAAGAGTCCTGCAGGCGGCGGTTGCCTCCTCGTAGGGAAGGGCTGTTTTGCAGCTCTAACATGAGGTATTAATTTACCCACCCAGGGACTGCTTTTGGACGTCCCAATCGTCTGGGTCTCCCAATGGAGCGCCGAAGAAGAAGGGAATTTTGTTACTTACCGTAAATTCCTTTTCTTCTAGCTCCAATTGGGAGACCCAGCACCCGCCCTGTTTCCTTCGGGATTTTTGGTTTGTTCGGGTACACATGTTGTTCATGTTGAACGGTTTCAGTTCTCCGATGTTACTTCGGATTGAATTTGTTTAAACCAGTTATTGGCTTTCCTCCTTCTTGCTTTAGCACTAAAACTGAGCAGCCCGTGATCCCACGGGGGGTGTATACCCAGAAGGGGAGGGGCCTTACACTTTTTAGTGTAATACTTTGTGTGGCCTCCGGAGGCAGTAGCTATACACCCCAATCGTCTGGGTCTCCCAATTGGAGCTAGAAGAAAAGGAATTTACGGTAAGTAACAAAATTCCCTTCTTTTTGATCCTCCTCGGTCCCTGAATCATAAGTGTCCTGAGCACGGGAGTCCTCTCTGACATCGGCCTGTAGTTGGGCACCCCTGCATTAATGGTCATCTGTGACCCATAAAGGCACCGCCATGGATCATGGAGATCAGGGCTGCCTAGGATGGGTGTCACACCGCAGTGTATGAACTCTGATGCCCTCGACAGACCCCAGGGGGGTTCCTTTACTGTGCACGAGTCCAGCCTGAGGTTGTCGCCGACGTCAGATTCTGCTCCACCGCTGTCATACCTGCACATACTTGTCCCCACACTTCTCAGAGATTGGAAATCATGTTTGAGAACACTAGGCGGGAGGGGGAATTGTCAGAATGAAGCGGAATCCCAACTAAATAACTTTAAATCTTCTTTTTTTTTTTTCTTTCCAGCTACAAATGCACATCAGTTGAGCACAATAGACCCTGAGAATGTTTGTTCTGTTCCTTCCCCTGTAGTCCCCGCTGACCTGACTCCAGAAGAACGTATCGAGCTGGAGAACATCCGCCGCAGGAAGCAGGAGCTGCTGGAAGAGATCCAGAGGCTGCGCGATGAGCTGAGCGAGGCCATGAACGAGGTGGAAGGCCTGGAGGCCAACGAGGGAAGGTATGGCGGCCAAGACGTGGCCTGTGGTGCCTCTTTATTACACGCCACACATCCATGAGTCTAATAGTACTGGCAGAAGAGAAATTAAAAAATTGGCCTCATCCAATGGCAAGTTGGATTCCACATTTGATTAAAATGTCACAATAAATTTGGAAATATGGTATGCCTTATTTGTAGTTTTATAAGACGCACCCCAATTTTAGAGAAGGAAAAATGGTAAAAAAAAGTATTGGTGAAAATGGAGTCCGTCTTATAATCTGGTTGTATCTTACCAGGTGGGACGGCAGCGGTAGTAGAGTGAGGTCACAGGAAGGCAGGGGCGGTGGTGGAGTAGGTATGGCGGGTGTCTCGGCTATACTGCGGGCGCTGTGAGTCAGGACCCATCCTCAGTGATTGCCGGTAACATTGTCAGCACTGCGGGCTTCAAAGAAATGGCGCCCAGAGTTGAAGTGTGCGCAGATTGAGCTTTTGGTTTAATAAAGAGCTGAGATCTCGTCTGCGCACGCAGCGCCTACATGCGCCATTTTCCTTAAGTCCGCTGCTGGACAATTAATGGGCGCAGATGAGCTCTCTGCTTGGAGTCTGCACCGACGACATATTCTTTAATCACTGGCGATGGCTCCTGCATCACCGAGACACCCACAGCATTGCTCTATTCCTGCCACCGCCATCTGACCCTGCTCTACTGAAAAACCAGCCACCCTCCGATAAGCTGCAACTGGATTATAAGATGCACCCCCCCCCATTTTCATTCCAAATGTTTGGGAGGAAAAGAGCGTCTTTTATAATCCGGAAAATACGATATAATTATAGCGTGCGCCACTCGCGCACATTATATGATCCTGTACAGATATTCACTTTTCATGAAATCTTGCTGTATTTCCAGGTCTAAGATTAGTGGTTTATTCGTTGTCATTATATAAGCCTGTGTGTATAGTAGTATGAAATTACTAATGTTTATATATTTTCTTATTTTTTCAGTAAAACTTTGCAAAGAAATCGGAAAATAGGGATGGGCAGAAAGAAGTTCAATATGGATCCGAAAAAGGTAAATGTGTAACTTTTGCCTGATCTCATGCTTTTTGTTTTTTTTTTCATGTAACTTAGCACCTCAATTCTGCAGAACAAGGAGCTGCGTAGTCATCATGGAGCCGAGCCGATGTGGCTGGAAATCTTAACGATGACCCCCTACGTTACACTCATTATCCGCTGATCCTTACTATAGTTGTTTGTGTGCTTGTTTATAGTGACTGCACTGTGACATGTGGCAGAACTGTACATGATGTTGGGGATCAAAGAAGCTGGGTCGTGCTAACCGCTTCCGGCGTGTGTACCCGAGGGCAAAACTTTCTGCTCTTGCCTTAATTTATCACTTTTTGTTTCCATGAACGTCATTTTTACCTGGCAAACGAAGATGTTGGGCCGTGTTCCCTGTAGTGTGAATGCGGAGTTTCTCACCATGACCATAGTGTCTCTGTAACACTGAATGAATCGATGCCTTCAGTGAAGAAATCCGCTTTCTATTTCTTTGTCGCTCTATTGGGAGACCCAGACAATTGGGTGTATAGGCTATGCCTCCGGAGGCTGCACAAAGTATTACACTTAAAAGTGTTAAGCCCCTCCCCTTCTGCCTATACACCCCCCGTGCTCTCACGGGATCCTCAGTTTTTTTGCTTTGTGCGAAGGAGGCAGACCTGCACACATAGCTCCACAGATTAGTCAGCAGCAGCTGCTGACTATTTCGGATGGAAGAAAAGTGGGCCCATATAGGGCCCCCAGCATGCTCCCTTCTCACCCCACTCTTTGTCGGCGGTGTTGTAAGGTTGAGGTACCCATTGCGGGTACGGAGGCTGGAGCCCACATGCTGTTTTCCTTCCCCATCCCCCTTAGGGCTCTGGGTGAAGTGGGATCCAGGATCGGTCTCCAGGCACTGAGGCCGTGCTCCATCCACTACTCCTGAGGAGCCTGATGGATAGGAGCCGGGTATCGATCAGGGACAGGGCCCTGCATCTTTGAGGTACTCTGTGTCCCCGTGGGGACCGCGCACAGCAGCACTCCAGCATTGCTGGGTGTGCTAGTGCACCGGGGACTGCGGCGCTGACCGCCTTTGGTGCCATTATACACTGCAGCGGTGCTGAGTGTATTTGTGTATGGGGACGGCCGCGCTGACCGCCGCCGCCATTGTTTTTACTGAGGCGCGGCTGGGACTTGTAGTGCGCCGGGGACTCTGCGCTGGCCGCGCTTTTACGGCGGCCACGCTTATAACTAGAGTCCCCGGCTTTTTGGGCCTAGTCTCCGTTCTTCCCGCCCTCAGCCCTGCCAGTCAGGGGAAGGGCGGGACGCTGCACAGGACGAGCAGCACTGAGGGCTGGAGCATGCTTAGCATACTCCACCCCCCTCACTGTGCACACTGTGACTCCAACTCCCGCATTTTCTCGGTCACGCCCACGACTCCCTCATCTCCTCAGGACGCCGGCAGCCATTACTGTCAGCTCCTAGGACGCTGCAGAGGGGAGACAAACTCTGGGGGACCCAGGCACGAGTTCAGGGGGCCACACAACCGCTTTCACGGGCGGTAAGCAGCACCTGAGGTGCTGATTTCACTGGTGTAGTAGTGTGTTTAGAGTTTATATCTTTGCTATACTTTACACTGTATGGTGCACAGTCAATTTTCTGGTCATATACCCTGTGGTGTGGCTCAAGGGGCAACAAAACACAGGCTTACTACGCTGCCAGCGCCGCATGTGCAATCCGGCAGGTTCCATTGACCCTCATGGTGGACCCCTGTGGCATTTGTTCTGGCCTCTGCTCAAGGGGTCCCAGGGACAACAACCAAACAGATCCAGGTGACAGGGACGGAGTTTGCAGTTTTTACTGACAGACTTTCTGAGACTATGGCTAAAATACTAGAAGCTGGCAGTCCAGACTGGTATCTCAGACCATGGGCACTGTACAATCACTGCCCTATATTCCCCTCAGTTGGAACAACAATGTTCCCCCGGGGTGTCTCATAGGTCCCAGGGTGAAGTCTCTGACACGGACCGCAGTCCCAGACCGCCTAGGCGAGCTCGCTTAGACACCCCCTCGACCTCATCACATTGTTCAGGGTCTCAGAGAAATGACTCTCTGTATCAGAAGAGGAGGTAGCTGATCAGGACTCTGATCCTGATGCCGCTCTCTACCTGGATATCCCTGAGGCGGACGCCATAGTGAATGCTCTTATTGCGTCCATACAAATGATGCTGGATGTTTCTCTCTCAGGCTCATCCAGCAGAAGGGTCACCTTCTCAAGGTCCCCCAAGAGTACAGCGAGTAGGTTTTCTGGATCACTCTGACGTCTCAGAGGCAGTCCAGACACACCGAGTTTGTCCGGATAAGCGTTTCTTCCAAGCGCTTTAAGGATACACTTTATCCCTTCCCCTCTGACGTGGTCAGGGCTGGACTCAGTGTCCCAAGGTGGATTCTCCAATCTCTAGACTGGCGGCTAGATCCATAGTGGCAGTTGAAGATGGGGATTCGCTCACGGATGCCACTGACAGACAGATGGAGCTCTGGTTGAAATCCATCTATGAAGCCATCGGCGCGCCTTTTGCTCCAGCATTCGCAGCCCTATGGGCGCTCCAAGCTATTGCAGCGGGTCAGGCGCAAATTGACGCACTTACACGTACGTCTGCGCCGCAAGTGGCGTCTGTAACCTCTCAAACTTCGGCATGGCGTCCTACGCTATAAATGCTGTCCTGGACTCTGCGAGCCGTACGGCGGTTGCAGCCGACAATTCGGTGGCAATACGCAGGGCCGTGTGGCTTCGGGAATGGAAGGCAGATTCAGCTTCCAAAAAAGTGCTTAACCGGTTTGCCATTTTCTGGCGACCGTTTGTTTAGTGAGAGGCTGGATGAAATCATCAACCAATCCTGGGAAAGGAAACATCCTTACCCCAGACCAAACCAAGATTACCCCAACAGAGAATGGGACAGTCGAGGTTTCGGTCCTTTCCGGGCACGGGCAGGTCCCAATTCTCCTCTCCCAAACATCATCAGAAGGGTCAGAGGAACTCCGATCCATGGCGGTCTAAGGCACGTCCTTAAAAGACCGCCGGAGGTGCCGCCACCAAGGCGGCTTCCTCATGACCTACGGCCCTCACACCGCATCCTCGGTCGGAGGCAGGCTCTCCCGCCTTTCAGACATTTCGCTGCCACAGGTTAAGGACCGTTGGGTGAGAGACATTCTGTCTCACGGTCACAGGATAGAGTCAACTCTCGTCCTCCGACTTGATTTTTCAGAACGTCCCCGCCTCCCGAGCGAGCCGATGCTCTTCTACAGGCGCTGGGCACTCTGAAGACAGAAGGAGTGGTGATCCCGGTTCCTCTTCAGCAACAGGGTCACGGTTTTTACTCCAACCTGTTTGTGGTCCCAAAGAAGGACGGATCTTTCCGTCCTGTCCTGGACCTAAAACTGCTCCACAAACATGTAAAAGCCAAGCGGTTCAGGATGGAATCCCTCCGCTCCGTCATCGCCTCAATATCCCAAGGAAATTTCCTTGCATCGATCGATATCAAGGAGGCTTATCTCCACGTACTTATTGCTCCAGAGCATCAGCGCTTCCTGCGCTTCGCCATCGGAGATGAACACCTGCAGTACGTGGCACTGCCGTTCGGCCTGGCGACAGCCCCACAGGTTTTCACCAAGGTCATGGCTGCAGTACTTGCGATCCTACACTCTCAGGGTCACTCGGTGATCCCTTACTTAGACGATCTGCTGGTCAAGGCTCCCTCTCAAGAGGCATGCCAGCACAGCCTCACCGCTACTCTGGATACTCTCCAGACTTTCGGGTGGATCATCAATTTTCCAAAGTCAAATCTGACACCGGCCCAATCGCTGACATATCTTGACATGGAGTTGTCATACCCTCTCAGCGATAGTGAAGCTTCCGCTGAACAAACACCGTTCACTACAGACGGGGGTGCAATCTCTAGGTCAGTCACTCCCCTTGAGGCACCCCACGCACTTCCTCGGGAAGATGGTGACAGCAATGGGGGCAGTCCCTTTCACGCAGTGTTCATCAGCGTGCTCTCCAAAGGGACTCCTACGCAAGGAGACAGGAAACCGACATTCCTCAACAGGAACGTCTCCCTCTCTCAGGCATACCACTTCATTGTCGAGGGGAAATTCCTTCCTTCTCCCATCCTGGGCAGTGGTCACGACGGACGTGAGTAGGTTTCAGTGGGGAGCAGTTTTTCTCCACCACAGGGCTCAAGGTACGTGGACTCACCATTGAGTCCTCGCTTCTGATCAATGTTCTGGAGATCAGAGCAGTGTATCTCGTCCTAAAAGCGTTCCAGCAGTGGCTGGAAGGCAAGAAGATCCGAATTCAGTCGGACAACTCCACAGCGGTGGCTTACAGTCCGGCGGCTTTTGCTGTGGATGGAAGCCACAGCCTCCACCATATCCGCAGTTCACATCCCAGGCGTGGAACACTTGGGAGCAGACTTTCTCAGTCGCCAGGACATGGACGCAGAGCAAGGGTCCCTTCACCAGGACGGGTTTCACGAGATATGTTGCCGCTAGGGCATGCCGGACGTCGACCTAATTGCGTTCCGGCACCACAATTAGGACGTTCATGGCACAGTCTCAAGATCCCAGAGCTATGGCGACAGACGCCTTAGTTCAACACTGGTCACAGTTTCAGCTTACTTACGTGCTCCCACCGTTGGCACTGTTGCCCAGAGTGTTACGCAAGATCACGGCAGACTGCCGCGGCTGCCGCCGCGTCATCCCCGTCGCTCCAGACTGGCCGAGGAGGTCGTGGTCCCGGATCTGTGGCATCTCACGGTCGGCCAACCGGGGGCACTGCCAGACCGACCAGAATTGCTGTCTCAAGGGCCGTTTTTTCCATCTGAATTCTGGGGCCCTCAACCTGGCTGTGTGGCCATTGAGTCCTGGATTCTAGCGTCTTCAGGATTATCTCAAGAAGCCATTGCCACTATGAGACAGGCTAGTAAACAAACGTCCGCCAAGGTCTAACCACAGGACGCGGAAAATATTCCTGTCGTGGTGCTCTGCTCAGGGTTTTTTTTTTTTTTTTTTTTCTCCCTGGCCATTTGCCTTGCCCCCCTCACTGTCCTTCCTTCAATTTGGACTGGAAAAGGGTTCGTCGCTCGACTCCCTTAAGGGACAAGTCTCAGCGCTCTCTGTGTTTTTTCCAGAAGCGCCTAGCCAGACTTCCACAGGTGCGCACGTTCCTGCAGGGGGTTTGTCACATCGTTCCTTTTTACAAGCGGCCGTTACAACCTTCGGATCTGAACAGGGTGCTGATGTTCTTCAGAAACCACCATTCGAGCCAATGAGAGATATTTCTCTCTCACGCCTTTCGCAGAAAGTGGTTTTTCTAGTACCAGTCACTTCACTTCGGAGAGTGTCTGAGCTAGCAGCGCTGTCATGCAAGGCCCCTTTCCTGGTTTTCACCAGGACAAGGTGGTTCTGCGTCCGGTTCCGGAATTTCTCCCTAAGGTGGTATCCCCCTTTCATCTCAATCAGGATATCTCCTTACCTTCTTTTTGTCCTCATCCAGTTCACCAATGTGAAAAGGATTTGCACTTGTTAGATCTGGTGAGAGCACTCAGACTCTACATTTCTCGTACGGCGCCCCTGCGCCGCTCGGATGCACTCTTTGTCCTTGTCGCTGGCCAGCGTAAAGGGTCACAGGCTTCCAAATCAACCTTCACTCGGTGGATCAAGGAGCCAATTTTCGAAGCCTACCGTTCGGCTGGGCTTCCGGTTCTCTCAGGGCTGAAGGCCCATTCTACCAGAGCCGTGGACGCGTCCTGGGCTTTGAGGCAGCAGGCTACGGCTCAGCAGGTGTGTCAGGCGGCTACCTGGTCGAGCCTGCACACTTTCACGAAACACTATCAGGTGCATACCTATGCTTCGGCGGATGCCAGCATAGGCAGACGTGTCCTTCAGGCGGCGGTTGCCCACCTGTAGGAAGGGGCCGTTTTTTCGGCTCTATTACGAGGTATTATTTTACCCACCCAGGGATTGCTTTTGGACATCCCAATTGTCTGGGTCTCCCAATAGAGCGACAAAGAAGAAGGGAATTTTGTTTACTTACCGTAAATTCCTTTTCTTCTAGCTCTAATTGGGAGACCCAGCACCCGCCCCTGTTTTTTTGTGTACACATGTTGTTCATGTTGAATGGTTTCAGTTCTCCGATATTCCTTCGGATTGAATCTACTTTAAACCAGTTTATAATTTTTTCCTCCTTCTTGCTTTTGCACCAAAACTGAGGATCCCGTGAGAGCACGGGGGGTGTATAGGCAGAAGGGGAGGGGCTTAACACTTTTAAGTGTAATACTTTGTGCAGCCTCCGGAGGCATAGCCTATACACCCAATTGTCTGGGTCTCCCAATTAGAGCTAGAAGAAAAGGAATTTACGGTAAGTAAACAAAATTCCCTTCTTCTGTGTTTTTTGTTTTTGTTAGTCAGCTTTTGAAGTTTTCCTGTAATAAGATTTAGGTGCACAGGGGCAGGATAGTGCCATAGTTCTTTGGCTTCTTCTCTGATTACTTGTGGTGTCCTTTTGTGAGCGACCTTCCTCCTATTTGTACGGTCCACAATACAGACAGCATTTCTGCAGATCACCCCGTGGTCTTCAATGAGATCTCTGCTCACTTAAATCTTAGAAGGACATCATTGATCAAAGATCTTAATCTGTGTATGTGCCACCATCTGCATATGTACCACCATCGGTGCCGTTTTATTGAAGACCGCCCAGAGATCAGTCTACGCATGGGCCACTCACATCAAGGACAGGGCCATCGTTCAACCAGCAACTTGTCGTAAAGACACCAGAGGCAGGCGGAGGTGCCGGGGCAGGAGCACAACACCCATCGCATGGTCTAGCACTTAAATCTTATTACCCGAAAGCTTCAAAGGCTGATTTACAAACAATCACAAAGCGGATTTCTTCACTAAAGTTATTGATTTATTCAGTATTACAGCCTAGCCGCCATCATGGTTATGGCTTTACTTTAGTATACAAAATCATACTGACAAGTTCTCGTAAAATTTCAGCACTAAGAACGCATAGAAAATGCAATTATCAGAGCAGAGTGCTATTGCATACTTTAGTGCAGACAGCAGGAAAACAAGCCAGGTTTTTGCAGTTGGGAACATGGCCTTAAGATTCTGTAGTTGACAGATTGTTAATCGCCTTCACTTTTCGAAAAGGACGTGGTTGACTTTGTCATGGTTTTAAGACCGTAAATACTTCCTTCTTGTTTTTGATGTAGTGAATATATATTTATTTATTTTTGTTCCTTATTTTTAGGGCATAGTCTTTCTCCAGGAGAATGAGTTATTGAGAAACACTGCAGAAGATATAGCACGCTTCTTGTACAAAGGAGAAGGGCTGAATAAGACCGCTATTGGGGACTACTTGGGAGAGAGGTAATCATTGGCTTTATGAAAACTCCAATATAATATTCTACAGTATAAATATTGGATTTACTCCATGAACCTACTGCTGTTGCCGACAGTTCTCATTTTTTTTTTTTTTCGTACTTTTTGTTTATACTTCCCTTTTTCCAAGCAAGGAAATTTTTTTTTCTATTATTTTTTATTAATAATATAATAATTATTTATTATTTCATTTATTTTCAATTTATTTTTCCATTTATTTTTCATTTTCTATTAATAGAAAATTAAAATAATGAAGTAATATATTTTCATTTAAAATATATATATATATATATATATATATATATATATATATATATATATATATATATATATATATATATATATATATATATATATATATATTTATCTATTACTTATTTTCATTGTTTATGTATTTACGTATTATATATTTTCATTTAGTATTTCATTTTTTTTCTATTTTCATTTTCACTTATTTTCATTGCTACATAATAAAATTATTTTCATGTAGTGTATTTTCATATTTATTAATAATAAACATTTGTACTTATTATTTCTTTGTCGCTCCATTGGGAGACCCAGACAATTGGGTGTATAGCTTCTGCCTCCGGAGGCCACACAAAGTTATTACACTTTAAAAAGTGTAACCCCTCCCCTCTGCTATACACCCTCCCGTGCATCACGGGCCCATCAGTTTTATGCTTTGTGTTGAAGGAGGCACACATTCACGCACGGTCGGCGCGGTAGTCCCGGCGGCCCCAAACACAGCGCAGCTGCTGCAGTGTCCGATCCACAGGCGCTCTATGCGCCGTCCCCAAGGGGACACAGAGTACCTCAGAGAAGCAGGGCCTGTCCCTGATGACATCCAGTCTCCTGTCCGTCAGGTTCCCACAGGGGCTGCGGAGGGAGCCCGGTCCCAGTGCCTGGTGACCGGCTAGGATCCCACTTCTCCCAGAGCCCCTAAGGGATGGGGAAGGAAAACTGCATGTGGCTCCAGCCTTTGTACCCGCAATGGGTACCTCAACCTTAACAGCACCGCCGACCAAAGTGGGGTGAGAAGGGAGCATGCCGGGGGCCCCGTGAGGGGCCCTCTTTTCTTCCATCCGATAAAGTCAGCAGCTGCTGCTGACTAAAATGTGGAGCTTGCGTGAATGTGTGCCTCCTTCAACACAAAGCATAAAACTGATGGGCCCGTGATGCACGGGAGGGTGTATAGGCAGAGGGGAGGGGTTACACTTTTTAAAGTGTAATACTTTGTGTGGCCTCCGGAGGCAGTAGCTATACACCCCAATTGTCTGGGTCTCCCAATAGGAGCTAGAAGAAAAGGAATTTACGGTAAGTAAACAAAATTCCCTTCTTTCATGTAGTATTTTCATTGTTTGTTATGTATTTGCAATAATAATTATTTATTTTTTTCAATCACTTTTTTTTTTTTTTTTTTTTTTGAGGGAGGGAGTGGTTTTTTAAAGAAATCGTTTTTAATTGCACACTTATGTGTATCAACCATATTTCTTTTGCTATATATGTTTTGTGGGGGAAGAGGTGACGTTCCGCTGGGCACGTTCACATGCAGTGATCACATCCCTGACAATGACTATGGTGGTGACGGTTCACTGCCGTCCAGATAATTGGAACCGAGCAACACAAGAATGGTGACATTACATCACATTTTAATTTAACTTCTTGTCATGCGATAGCAACTGCAAATTGGTAAAAAGATGTCACCAGTTTTGCCGCCCTCTGTGTAGCAGACTGGTGACAGGAATCCTGGTTACAACTGGTTTGCATGTAGGAGTTTGTGTAAAATCCCAGTTTTTCCATTGTCCTCCTTGTTCATGAGCTGCAGCTCTACTTGTCCTCTCGTTAGACGGTTTGTTCCCTATGCTATATATACAAAGAAAGATATATCAATCAGCGGCGGGGGAGGCCACCGCTCATGAATTCTGAGGACTCATCAGTGCATGCAGATAATGGTCAATACAGTTTTGCACAGCTAATCTTCATCTGTCACCCCCTTATTATCTTGCTTGACATCTGCTGACAGTGTTTGTTCTGTTTTTAGGGAGGATTTCAATATTTCTGTTCTTCACGCATTCGTGGATCTCCACGAATTTACAGATTTGAACCTTGTCCAAGCTCTCAGGTTGGTAAACTGTTATTAAAGGGGTGTTCCCATCTCCCAGATTCTATCCCAATATGTAGTAAGTGTAATAGCAAATACCTCCAATTAGAAATATAGTATAGCTCTCCTGATATAGCCATGTCTCCAGGGATGTGCATAGAAATCATTGGGCCCCATAGCAGAATTTCTATTTGGGTTCACCCCCCCCCCCTCCCCAAAAAAAAATATATATATATATATATTTGGCTGGGTCACAGAAGAGCATATGTCACAACTTTACAGCCTTACCAAGTAACTCCAAGTAACTTTTCCTCCTATTGAAGCCCCTTGGTTCCCCTTTTATTGCAGCCATAAAGTGTGATGCCAACAAAAGTGCCCCCCAAACACTGTATGATCCGCGACTGTAACCTCCTTCACAGTGCCCTCCTCACACAGAATTATAACCCTACTGTACCCCCCTTCAACTACCCAGCAATGATTGATGACCCCAACACCATAAGATCCCCAACTGCGACCCCCACACAGCCCTCCATGCATTATAATGGGCTACATACAGTATAATGGCCCTTACTATCCTCAGTAGTATAAAGGCACACACAGCCCTCTACACAGTAGGATAGACCGCACAGAAACCATCACGCTATAATTGCTTGCCCACAGTATAATGGCCGTCATATAACTCCAAAGTATAAAGGCTCCCTCATAGCTCTCCAAATATTATAATGGTCCCACAAAGCCTTCCATATGGTAATGGGCTTCACATAGTCCTCTATATAGTAATGGGCCCCACATAGTCCATATAGTATAATGCTTCCCCTTAGTTCTCCATACTGAATGGGCCCCACATAGTCCTCCATATCATCTAATGCACCCCATTATTCCTCTATATAGCATTATGCTGCCCCACATAGCAGCATATATCCCCACATAGTGTTATGCAGCTCCTCATAGTATTATAGACCCCAACATAGCATTATGTGCCCCCACCGTGTACTGAAAAAATACATACCTCTCCATGGTTCCCCGCTGCTACTCTGTTCGCCCGCTCTGTCTGTGCTATGTGCAGCTCAATACAGTGGCGCAGTAGTGACGTCACAGCTGTGCTGAGCTGTTGGAGCACAGACACAGGGGGAAAATGATGCCCTCCCATCTAATCATTGCTTTCAACTGTATCGGCAACGCACTTTTCAAAGTGTGATCCTGAGCGGGGGGGCTCTGTGCTGGCGCTGACACCACAGGCAGCCGCTGCCGGGCCCCATAGCAGTGGCGAGGCATGCCTCTATTGGTGGTATGCTACTGCATGTCTCTTCCCTCCTGTGCAGGGCATTGCATTAGCTTTGGGTATCCATGATTACGACCACAAACAAATAACAAACTGTCATCATATGAGTGGTAGTAACCATGGATACATAAGCTGCAATGCCCTGCACATGAGGTAAGTGACCTAGCTAATCAGGAGAACTATAGTGCATTTATAATTGGAGGTATTTGCTAATATTAATATTATTACACCTACTACATATTGGGATAGGATCTTGAAGATGAGATTACTCTTTTCTAAAGCTTATATACAGGCACTGGTACCGAGCTGCTTCTCTTCTTGTTGGTCGTGTGCAAAGAATCGGGAAGGTTACTGTGAAAGAGGAAGCGGTCATTAGACCACAGCACAAGCAAAAGTCTCATTCAGGAAACTGTAAACCCCGCAGTGGCCTTCTGATCATCCTGACTGCTCTCCCCCTACATGTATAGTATCGAGCTTGCTATAAAACGGACTCTCATATACCGCCTCTACTCTTTCAGCTGTGGCTTTGTGCATCTTCTTTTCAAGTAGGTGCAAGAAGCGGGTGAATCTGTTATGTTCTGATAGGCCTGACAAGTGACTAGTCAGGATAAGCCTACCCAACACCTTTTTGACAAGGTCACCAAGAAAGGAAGGCCGTTTGGGTGACATTGAATTCTCAGATTAAATATCTCACCAGAAATGAGGAAGATCTCAGTATAGTGTGCTCCTTCATATCACGTGTGCTGAAAAAAAAAAAAAACAACACGGTTTAGCCGGAGTATGAATAAAGTTACATGTGAAGCACTCTGATGTATGTATGTATGTATATATATATATATATATATATATATATATATGTATGTATATGTATATATATATATATATATATATATATATATATATATATATATATATATATATGTGTGTATATATATAATATATCTCTCTCTCTCTAATATTTTATATTTCTTTATCGTTCCTATGGGAGACCCAGACCATGGGTGTATAGCTTCTGCCTCCGGAGGACACACAAAGTACTACACTAAAAAGTGTAGCTCCTCCCTCTGAGCATATACACCCCCTGGATAACCAAATATAGCCAGTTCAATGCTTTGTGTTCAGGAGGCACAGATGCATTCTCATCTGATTTTTGGAAAGATTTTGAAGAAAAGCGGGTCCAAGCCTGGACTCCCGGCATGTCCCTTCTCACCCCACTGTGTCGGCGGTGTTGTTAAGGTTGATTTCAGGGCTGGAGCCTTACATGCCGCGCTCCTTCACCATCCCTCGGGCTCTGGCTTGAAGTGGGAGCCAGCACGGTTCTCCCTGCCTTGCAGGAGACCGGTCTCCATCCGCAGCCCTTCAGGATCCTGCCGGACGGAGCACTCATCCCTCAGGGACCTGGCCCTGCGTCTCACAAGCTAAGTATCTGAGACGTTATTGTCGGGGGGTCCCTTGTACTTTATTGTTTGGGAGAGTGTGCTGTGTATCTATTCTGCCATTTCCGGCCGGTTCTCTGGTTTTCACCTGAGAACCGCGCCGATGGTGCCTGCGCGCCGGCCGCATCGTTAAATTTAGGCCCCGGCTTCGCCTGAGGCCTAGTTTCGATTTCACTGCCCCTGCATGTCAATCATGCAGAGGGACAGTGCGGCTCCGCCCAGCGGCCGTTCGGCACAGGGGAGGGACACTCCTCTCTGAGAAAATATTCCCTCCCCTGTATATCTCCTTGGCCCTCCGGATCCCGCTCTTAGAGTAGGCCCCGCCCCCTCTCCTCGCTCTGGCGCCATTTTATCAGCGTTCTCATCGATCGGCGCTGGCTGCAGTATCTCTCTGGGGGTCCGGCTGTGGTATCTGGAGGGCACACAAACTGTCTGGTAAGCCACAACCTCCGGTTGTGGACCTGCTTATATACTCTCTGGGGGTCATTCTGGCTCAGAGCCCACACTTCAGCAGCATGTCTCACACGAGGAGCAAGGCTGCAAGGCTGTACTCAATATGCACTGCATGTAAGCTCGTACTGCCTGAACCGAGCACATATCCACATTGTGATGCCTGCTCTAACATGGTGGTGCCTCAGCCTGGAGTCTCATCCCCAGTGGTCCCTCCAGCTGCTCCGGCTCCGGTGGCTGAACCCCCGGCTTGGGTAGAATCCTTCTCTATCTCCCAGTCTTTTGCCGACTCCATGGGACAGCTGTCCCGGACTCTGCTCAGCAGAGCCCACAGAGGATTCTTCATCTGGTCCCAGACCCCGTCCTCCTAAAAGGAGACGCAGGGTTCCCTCTCCTTCCTCGTCCCGCGGCTCTGATTCACGAGCTGACTCGCAGGACGAGGAGGATGCCTTTACTGGGGGCTCGGACGCTACCTCCATGTGCCCCATTGATCTGTCCGAAGGTGACGCAGATGTTAGGGATTTGATTGCGTCCATTAATTCTGTACTGGACCTCAATCCGCCAGTATTAGAGGAGCAACCCTCTCTGGCAGAAAAGCACCAGTTTACCTTGCCTAAGAGAACGAGGAGTGTGTTCTTTAACCACTCCAGTTTTCAGGCCACTGTGACCAAGCCTAGGGCCTGTCCTGACAAACGCTTCCCAAAGCGTGGTTCTGATGACCGTTTTCCCTTTCCACCAGAGGTGGTCAAGGAGTGGGCTCATTCACCAAAGGTAGACCCTCCGGTGTCTAGACTCTCAAGCCCGGACAGTTGTATCAGTGGCTGATGGCACCTCACTTAAGGATTCCACTGACCGCCAGGTTGACCTTCTGGCCAAATCTGTATGAGGCGGCAGGGGCCTCGTTCTCCCCATCTTTTGCAGCAGTGTGGGCTCTCAAAGCCATCTCTGCTTCTCTAGAGGAGATGCATTCCCTCACCAGGGACTCTATGCCCGAAATGGTTGCCTTAACTTCTCAGGCTTCAGCCTTTTCATCCTATGCCATGTCTGCCATGCTGGAGGCTTCTCACCGCACTGCGGTGGCTTCGGCTAATTCCCTCGCTATCCGCAGGATCTTGTGGCTTCGAGAGTGGAAGGCAGACGCTTCTTCAAAGAAGTACCTTGCTGGGCTCCCATTTGCTGGGTCCAGGCTGTTCGGTGAACAACTGGATGAAATTGTTAAGGAAGCTACTGGCGGGAAGAGTACTTCCTTGCCACAAACTAAAACCAGGAAACCTGTCCAGGGCAGGAACCAGTCGAGGTTTCGTTCCTTTCGTTCCTCCAACTGGTCGTCCTCTAAGCCCTCGGCCTCGTCCACTAACTCAGCCAAGGACCAAAAACCCAACTGGCGCACGAAGCCGCGTCCTCAGAAGACCGCAGGAGCTGCTGCCACTAAGGCAGCCTCCTCTTGACTATCTGGCCGCGCCAGCAACGTCCTTGGTTGGTGGCAGGCTCTCCCACTTTGGCGACGTGTGGTTTCAATACGTCTCCGATCAGTGGGTGCAGGATATAATCTCCCACGGCTACAGGATAGAATTCTCTTCCAGCCCGCCAAACAGATTTTTTCTCTCAACTCCCCCCTGCTCCAAGGCCGCCGCCTTCTCTCAGGCCGTGGCATCCTGGCAGGCCAACGGAGTAATTGTACCGGTTCCCGCCCGGGAACGGTTCAGAGGTTTCTACTCAAATCTCTTCCTAGTCCCCAAAAAGGACGGTTCCTTCCGGCCCATCCTGGATCTCAAGCTTCTCAACAAGCATGTTCAGGTGCGGCATTTTCGCATGGAGTCTCTGCGATCAGTCATTGCCTCAATGACCCAAGGAGATTTCCTAGCATCCATCAACATCAGAGATGCCTATCTGCATGTGCCAATTGCAGTTTTACACCAGCGTTGGCTACGTTTTGCAATCTGAGAGGAACATTTCCAATTCGTGGCTCTCCCCTTCGGGTTAGCCACGGCCCCTCGAGTATTCACCAAGGTCATGGTGGCAGTGGTTGCGGTTCTGCACCTCCAAGGGTTGGCAGTGATTCCTTACCTGGACGACCTTCTAGTCAAGGCTTCATCCAGTGCAGACTGTCAGCGGAGTGTCTCGCTCTCTCTCGCCACTCTAGTCCAATTCGGGTGGCTTGTCAATCTGCCCAAGTCCACTCTGACTCCGACCCAGAAGCTCACGTACCTAGGGATGCAATTCGAGACTCTGCCGGCACTTGTGAAGCTGCCCTTAGTCAAACAGGAGTCCCTCCATCTGGCGGTGCGCTCTTTGCGGAGGCCCCGCCGTCATTCCATCAGGCACCTAATGCAGGTGCTGGGTCAGATGGTGGCGTCAATGGAAGCGGTTCCCTTTGCCCAGTTCCATCTGCGTCCTCTGCAGCTGGACATTCTCCGCTGTTGGGACAAGCGGACTTCCTCCTTGCACAGGTTTGTGGCTCTGTCGCCACAGACCAGGGGCTCCCTTCAGTGGTGGCTTCGGCCCCTCTCTCTGTCTCAGGGACGCTCCTTCCTGGCCCCGTCCTGGGTGATCCTCACCACGGATGCCAGTCTATCCGGCTGGGGAGCAGTATATCTCCACCACAGAGCGCAGGGCACTTGGACTCCGTCCGAATCAGCCCTCTCGATCAATGTGCTGGAAATCAGAGCTGTGCTTCTAGCTCTCTTAGCCTTTCACCACCTGTTGGCGGGCAAGCACAATCGAGTCCAGTCAGACAACGCGACAGCGGTTGCCTACATCAATCACCAGGGCGGGACACGCAGCCGCCTGGCAATGTTGGAGGTTCAACGCATCCTTCAGTGGACGGAGGACTCAAAGTCCACCATATCCGCAGTCCACATCCCAGGCGTGGAAAACTGGGAGGCAGATTATCTCTCTTGCCCAGAGTCCTGCGCAAGATCAGAATGGAGGGCCATCGGGTCATCTTCATTGCTCCAGACTGGCCCAGGCGAGCTTGGTACCCAGACCTGCTCCATCTGTCCGTAGAGGTGCCGTGGCATCTCCCGGACCGTCCAGACCTTCTCTCACAAGGTCCGTTTTTCCGCCAGAATTCTGCGGCTCTCAGATTGACGGCGTGGCTCTTGAGTCCTGGATCTTGACGACTTCTGGTATCCCTCCTGAAGTCATCTCCACTATGACTCGGGCTCGACCAAAATATATCACAGGACCTGGAGAATTTTCCTGTCCTGGTGTCGCTCTTCCGGCCATGCTCCTTGGCCTTTTTCCTTGCCGACCCTCCTGTCCTTTCTACAGTCCGGTCTGCAGCTAGGACTATCCCTCAATTCCCTCAAGGGACAGGTCTCTGCTCTCAGTGTTGTTCCAGCGGCGTATCGCCCGGCTGGCTCAGGTGCGCACCTTCATGCAGGGCGCATCTCACATCAGACAAGGTGGTTCTCCGTCCGACTCCGGACTTTCTCCCTAAGGTGGTTTCTCCTTTCCACCTTAACCGGGACATTTCCCTGCCTTCCTTTTGTCCGGCTCCTGTTCATCGCTTTGAAAAAGCGTTGCATACTCTGGATCTGGTGCGGGCGCTCCGGATCTATGTGTCTCGCACCGCTGTTCTTAGGCGGTGCACCTCTCTTTTTGTGCTGACCACAGGTCGGCGTAAGGGCCTCTCGGCTTCTAAGCCGACCCTAGCTCGTTGGATTAGGTCGGCCATTTCCGATGCCTACCAGTGTACTCAAGTGCCTCCCCCGCCGGGGATCAAGGCACACTCGACCAGAGCTGTCAGTGCCTCTTGGGCTTTCAGGCACCAGACTACGGCTCAGCAGGTCTGTCTGGCTGCCACTTGGACTAGTCTGCATACCTTTTCGAAGCACTACCAAGTGCATGCTCATGCTTCGGCAGATGCGAGCTTGGGCAGACGCATCCTTCAGGCTGCTGTCGCCCATTTGTGAAGTTAGGTTTCGCCTACCTCTCAGTTTTCTGTTTATTCCCACCCATGGACTGCTTTGAGACGTCCCATGGTCTGGGTCTCCCATAGGAACGATAAAGAAAAAGAGAATTTTGTTTACTTACCGTAAATTCTTTTTCTTATAGTTCCGTATTGGGAGACCCAGCACCCTCCCTGTTGCCTGTTGGCAGTTTCTTGTTCCGCGTGTTATCACCGGCTGTTGTTGTAGACAGAGGCTCCGGTTGTTCCGGTTCTTGCTCTATCTCTACTTGTGGGTGGCTATTCTCCTTCAGCTTTTGCACTAAACTGGCTATATTTGGTTATCCAGGGGGTGTATATGCTCAGAGGGAGGAGCTACACTTTTTAGTGTAGTACTTTGTGTGTCCTCCGGAGGCAGAAGCTATACACCCATGGTCTGGGTCTCCCAATACGGAACTATAAGAAAAAGAATTTACGGTAAGTAAACAAAATTCTCTTTATTTTATTTTTCCCCCCTCATACGTTCAGGCAATTTCTGTGGAGTTTCCGTCTGCCAGGAGAAGCTCAGAAGATTGATCGCATGATGGAAGCTTTTGCTCAGAGATATTGTATGTGTAATCCGGGGGTGTTCCAGTCCACAGGTATGGAGATTTTGATTCCATTTCTATATAGAATATGGAAATCTTTAATTGCTGTTCACATAAGATGACTGGCGTCTTGATCTTGTATAGAAAACAGAATAAAGATGTCAGTATCCGTTGTTTTTTCTTTGTCGTGTTTTTTTTTTTTTTTTAACTATTTATCAAAATAAGGTGTAATAGTTCATACTATGTGGGTCTTAATGAATGCTACAGGCACAAATTCCGGCTTAGTTAGTGACTGACAGCAGCATCTAAATTATGTGATCAATGGTGCGCAGAAGCCTGAATGTTTTGGGGGAAAAAACATTTTGGAGACTTTTTTTTTTTTTTTTTTTTTTTTTTTTTATCACTTCAAATATCAAAAATTACACATTTGGCATCACCATAGTCATACTGATTTGAAAAATCATGTTGCCAAATCCTTTTTCCAACACCATGAACGCCGCCGCCAAAAAAAAATATCGTTCTACAAAGTACTAGCTCCATACATCTGTGTTGATTTGAAAACACAAAAAAATGTTATGGTGGAAAAAAATATTGGTAAGATGCTTAATTTTTCCATTTAAACCCTTTCTTGACATATGACAGTTGCACGATATGCAGGGTCCCTGACTTTTATGCGGGCTCACATATTTCCTGGCAGATGATGGCTGAATTAATCAGCCATCATCTGCCTCTTATCAGCCATGGGTGGAGCAGAGATTTGCCCCAGCTGTATAGAAGTACTACCATATCACCTGATATGAACAGGGTTGCAGGGTATATTAGTACCATTCCTTTAGTCTATTGACATTGAGTCATAGTAATTTGTGGTAACCCTGCGCATGATGCCACCTGACCCTGACATGAGACTTGTCCTCTATTTATTTTCCTCTTCTTTCTCCTGCATAGACACTTGCTACGTCTTGTCTTTTGCGGTCATCATGCTGAACACGAGTCTGCATAATCCCAATGTTCGAGACAAGCCCAGCGTTGAAAGATTCATCTCTATGAACAGGGGCATTAATGACGGCGGAGACCTCCCCGAGGAACTGCTCCGGGTAAGACACTCGTTACCTTTCAATATTCACTCTGGTTCTCGTTATAAAGTCTTTAAAGGGAACCTGTCACTAGAGTCATGCTGCTCCAACCCAGGAGGGGCGTAAATCAGTCCAGGCAGCTATGATTTACCCTGAAACGCGCTAGTCAGATAGCCAGTTCACTTTAATTACACTGTCAGCTGATCCGGGTACCACAAGCCTCAGATGCCCAAAAAATATTGCAACTAGTTAGGTCAGAGATGTACAGATGAAATATTCCTGCACATTTCTTATACATTTCAGGGGAGCTGGCGGGTTCTCTACTTCTCATTCTATCTACATTTGTGGAGACTCCATTTTTTTAGAACTTTCCATACTGCTGTTCCTCTGATATTCCTCCTGGAAATGTATAAGTTTTTGGAATGGGTTTAACCCTTATAAAGGGAATCTGTCAGCAAGTTTTTGCTATGTAACCAGTGGACCGCATGCTGTAGGGGGTTAAAAAAAAAAATCCACTATGCCTCTCATCAGGCTGTGTGCTGTTTACTTAAACTAAAGGCTTTATCACTTAGTGATGATCATTGCTAGGACTACAATCTCACACGCAGAGCAGTCTGGCACACCCCCTTTCTGTGATTGACATCTCACTTTCAATGTACAGTCTCTGTACATAGCCTGGTGTGGGCAGGGGCAGCTCTCGGCTCTGCTAAATCTAAAACGTCTGACTATATCAGAACAGCTGCAGCCAGTAATCTTAAGTGATACATCGTTTGATTCAGGGTCTCTTTCAAGAGAATCTGTCAACAGGTTTTTGCCCCCTAATTTAAGAGCTGCATAAAGTAGGGGCAGAGATCCTGATTCCAGCGATGTGTCACTTACTGAGCTGCTTAGTGTAGCTTTTTATAAAATCACTGTTCAAGCAGCAGTAGATAATCATTAGAGGACTACTTGGCGTGCTGCAGGTAGTCCAGCACATTCATTAGCTCTGTATAACTGCTAGATCTGCTGCAGAGAAACATTGATTTTATCAAAATGATAGCAAACAGCTTAGTAAGTGATACATCGCTGGAATCAGGGTCTCTGCCTCTGCATTATGCTGCTCTCATATGGGGGAGCAAAAACCTGGTGACAGATTCTCTTTAAATGGGAGGATTGCCTTCCAGTTACTTCATGTGTTCAATACTTTTTCCCTGTGTCATTTCTCATTATTACAACTAACTAAATGTATGGACATCTATGGTTGGATTTGTTTGCCTGTGTGGATTGGATGGGTTGTTACTGACTTGGGTATTGGACACTTCACCAATTTTCTATTTCACCCTTCGGTTTATAATACGCACCCCAAATTCAGAGCAAAAAAAGTGAAAGAAAATAAAATGGGCTTTGTCTTATAATCTGGTGGTGGCTTAGGCCGCTTTCACACTACTTTTTTTTTAACGCAAAAGCGGATCCAGTGCCAATGCGTTTTCATTTCAATGCATTTGCAATGGACTCGCGTCAACATGCGTTCACCTGCGTTTGCGTGCGTTATAGTGAGGATCCAGCGACTTGCAGTTTTTTAACATTTTTCAAAAATGCTACTTGTAGCGTTTTTGAGCTGCGGCCAAATACTGCAAATTGCTGGATCCTGACTATAATGCACACAAACGCATGTGAACGCTGCATGCTGATAGACAGGATCCTGCTTGCTCTACTGAGCATGCCCAGAACCCAGCCTCGCGTGATCAGTCTCTCTCTCCCCCTCCCTCTCTGTCTCTCCCCACCTCCCTCTCTCCCCTCCCTCTCCTCTCTCTCCCGCCTGAGAGCTGCAGACACTCGTAACCAAGATAAATATCGGGTAACCAAGTAAAGCGCTTCTCTTAGTTACCCGATGTTTACGTTTGTTACGTGTGCAGGGAGACCGGCTCCTAGCATCTGCAGACGCTCGTAACAAAGATAAATATCGGGTTTCCAAGCAAGTTACCCGATGTTTAGCTTGCTTACGAGCCGGCTCCCAGTCTATCACGTTCAGTTCCACTGACTCCCGATCACTTGACTCCAATGCCCGCCCATAAACTTAAAGTGACAGGATCCTGCAAAATATGCAGGATGCGTTTGCATGCGTTTCTTTGCTGTAAAAGCAGGAGCCGCTTTTGCAGCAAAAAAACGTTCATGGCGCATGTTAAAAAAACGTAGTGTGAAAGCAGCCTTACCGGAGTGGTCAGCTGCAGTGGTGGAGTGGAGTCACAGGAAGCAGAGGCGATGGGTGTCCCAGAAACTGTAGGCTGTGCTGGGGCTCGGGCTGCAGCGGGCAGTGAAGGCTTCAAAGAAATGGCGCCATCTCCTTTGTGCAAGCGCCACTTCTGGGTGCAGTTTTCATGGAGACCAATGGATCGGAGGCGGCGATGTGCAGATAAAAGCTTGAGCTGAGGGCTCAATCTGCGCACGCCCCTACTCCGGGCTGCATTATTTGAAGTCGCCCGCCGCCCCAGCACTGGCCGCCGCAGGCCCCGCACAGCCGCCGCCCCAGCACTGGCCGCCGCAGGCCCCGCACAGCCGCCGCCCCAGCACTGGCCGCGCCCCAGCATTCCTCCAGCTTCTTGCGACCCCTCTCCACCACCCCGGTAAGCTACATTCAGATTGTCAGACACATCTCACTTTCCTCCCACATTTTTGGGAGGAAAAGTGCATCTTATAATCCGAAATATACGGTGTATAATGTATGTATATGTGTGTATGTATGTATGTATGTATGTGTATATATATGTATATATATATATATATATATATATATATATATATATATATATATATATATATATATATATATATATATATATATATATATATATATATATATATATATATATATATATATATATTTATATTTATATTTATATTTATATCATATGTGATGTAGTCTGTGGCCATAAGAGAGATGCCCCTTTATAAGACAAACAGAATGAGCTCGCTGGTGAATTCACGGTTGACCTATTCTGCAGCCAGCAATAGACAGTGCAACAGAGACTACAAAAGGAGAAATGGTACATAATTTTTAATGAAACACAGTTGCAAAAAGTGATTTTTGGCAATAATACGTGAATTAAAGTTTAAAAAAAATCAATTAAAATATGACCTTAAAGTCAGACCAACCCCCTTTCCGTTGACTTCTGAGGCCTCCATTGCGCTGTATTCACACATCGGTTCTCCATAGGTGAGGTAAGGCAGCTTCTCTATATAGTATTTGTCCAGCAATAAATATGTAGAAAAGACGCAGCACTTCTGGGGCTATGGGCGCTCTGGTAGGATCAGTTAGCAAGACATAGAGAAACCCTCCAATGGCGCCATGTATCACTGCTCCTGCGCCAGTGGCCACGTAGTCTTTTCCCAGCAATACATGAGCTGATGAAGGTCTGAATGAGAGTGAAACGTTTGCAGTCTGTACTTGGATTGCTAATATACCATCAAGTACATCACTTATTGTCACCTCATTGTGGCGGTGTCTATATCTTTCTTATTATAGCAATAAACATGGATGGCGCAGTCCTGCACCGGTGTTAGATCTGTAGTAATCTGCAGAGTGCGCTCTTCTTCCATTGTTTCACCTGGTTGAGCCTCACCGTTATGACCTGCACTCTGGGATGAGGGGTGCAGTAATCACTGGTTTAACACTTTAATGCCCATCAAGTTCATGGTTTCAATCATTTTATTTTTTTTTTTATTCTAGAACTTGTATGATAGCATCAGAAATGAGCCATTTAAGATCCCAGAGGACGATGGGAACGACCTGACACACACCTTCTTCAATCCCGACCGAGAAGGCTGGCTTCTTAAATTGGGTAAGACCTTTTCCAGTGTCCGGTGCATTGACAGCCTCATCTGAATTGGTTCTGTATTCTCCGGCATCTTCTATTGCTATCCTACCCTATCCCACTGGAGCCCGGTAATCTGCTCTGCTCTCCAAATCTGAAGGCCGTGCACTGCAGCGCTCTGCTTATACGGTGCTGGGGAATAATAGCTGCACGGGGGGGGGGTACTGCATCCTCGGGGTGGGGGGTGAATGACTTTGGGAACACAACATTAAAATTTCCCCAAATTTTTACATTTGAGCTGTTGCATTTTAAGTTGCTGGACGCCCAGGCACAGCCGCTCTCTTTGCATGGCTCCTGACAGTCGAGGTTTCGCCAGGTTTCCTCACTTTATCACTGGCCTCCAGGATGTGTTTGTGCCTCGATTTCCACCTTTTCGTTTATGTAACTTATTTTTCCTTTTCTCTTTCTCCTGACTCGCCCGCCTGCCTGACCTCTCCTCTTCTCCTCATGTATCCCTCTCTGTCTTTGTCCCCCACTTTTTTCTTTCTTTTTTTTGTTTTTTCTCCTCTATACCTTGTGTGCTCGGCCGCTGATGACACTTGCTCTCCGTCTTCTCACAATAACTCCCCAGGAGGTAGGTAGAGCTCAGCGTTTCTTCTTCCGTCATCATAGTTGTGTGTTTAGAAGAACTGTGCGTACAGCAATCATCCGATGATCACATGTTTTATTTTATATACCTGACAGGGGGTCCATCGTTTTAACTAAGCCTGTAGTATCATTATAGTCAAGAACTTACGGCATTGTTCACATGGACAGTCAGCCCTCTCGTCACTGAGAGTGTCCTACTTAGATTAAAAGTGAGCGCTCTAGAGCTTCTTGTTTGGAAGTAATGGGGGTCTCGTAGGAGACAAATACTTGGGGTCCTTTTTTAGGAATTATACATAGGTAATCCAATTAGTCTATATCTATAAATCACTTCTGTGCCATGTCCGTGCCCTATTAGAGCACATGGACCTCATCAATTAGGGTCCCCCAGTCACCTCTACGAGCCCAAATGGCTATTATTGGCAGCACATCTACTCATGTAAACCTGGGATGTGCTGCAGAGATGATGCATGCTTTATGGAAATGGAGAGTTCGTATTCCCGATCCTTCTGTCCTACTCGACTAGCATCAAATTAAAGGCAAGTTTACAATGTAAGGCCTCTTTAAAATTAGAAACCTTGCAATTTTCGCACTGGAAACTGAAGCTAACCCCCCCCCCCCCCCTCCCTTCGACAGACTCTTATTTTGGTGTTTTCAGCAGTCTCACTGTGAGAGGCAGGATTAAAATGACATGTAACGCACTCCAATCACAATAGGTGAAGTCACAGCTGACCCCGCCCCCCACAGTGTTTTTTGCACACGCACATTAGATGCTTCAATACAAAAGTTGGGAACTGTTCATTGCGGCTAATGTACATGTGCGATTTCCTGGTGTCTTTAAAAAAAAAAAAAAAAAAAAAAGCCCCGGTGGCCAGTGTGAAAATTGCAAGATTTCCTTTTTATGTTTAAGATTTTTTTAATAAAGGTTTTGATATGGGAATTAGTAATGGTACATTAAAAAAATAATTTATCGCAAAAATCTGACTTTTTACAATAGGTAATTCTCTGACACATTCTCTTTAAATGACCCACTGTTAACCTGTCTGCAAAATGCCGTCTCCATACTAATTATGCAGTGGTGCAATAAAGCAGGGCACCTGCCAGACCCACACTTCTTCACAACCAAGCCTGTAGCTTTATGGTTCCAATTCCAGTCTACCCATCCCCATATAAGCTGGAAGAATAGCCGCTTAGTTTTGGTGATGACTCCTTTTTAGTTTTTGCACTTTTTTTGTTTTTATTTGCTTCCATGTGGACTAATTTACACTCAGTATAACAACCAATGACTAAAGTAGTTGTTCACATCTCATTCCATTAATGTGTTAATTTTCTCCTAGGATTACCAATCAAATTTTATTTATTTATTTATTTTTTTTTTAAGCCTCATTCAGACGTCTGTTGGGTTTTTGGGGTTTTTTTTGCGACTTTTTTGCTTCTTGTGTCTAAAATTACTCCGAGGACTGGGACGTAGTTGTGCCACATTAGGCAATTTTTTAAAAAGTCGCGAAAAAAAATCTAGAAAATGCTTCACTCTACCCGAAAAAACGGGAAAAACAAAACAAGCGAGCGCGTATAAAAAAAACCCTTAAGAACCAAGGCGTACAGGCAATGCTGATTTACGACCTATATGTATAATATAATCCTTAGATTCTAGAAATGCAACTTTTGTGAAATGTCAATTTTTTTTTTTTTTTCACTTTAGTCCTTCACTGGAGAAAGATTTCAGCCGATCTTTTAAATTTGGCCCAAAAAACAAACAAACCATGGCCTATATCCATGAAAATGGGACGTCTGAATGAGGCCTTGCTTGTTCCTCCATCAGTTCATTGACTGTAGACGTTCCGATTATTCTAGGTGTTTTCTGTGGTTTTCTTTGGACGCCTGTGTGATGTCGGCTTGGTGAATAATTGCTTAGTTTAAGGATCTACACAGTCCTCCCCAATAATTCCCACTCCCCCCTTTACAGGTGGCCGGGTAAAAACATGGAAAAGGCGCTGGTTCATCCTCACTGACAACTGTCTGTATTATTTTGAGTACACCACGGTAAGATCATGTCCTGTTTTTGCAATATTCATTTTTTAACTTCAGACATGTGGGGGGATAAAAACAATATAAATATAATTTTTGACCCATTATTCTTACTTAGGATAAAGAGCCAAGAGGTATTATCCCTCTGGAGAACCTCAGCATCCGTGAAGTTGAAGATCCCAGGAAACCGGTATGTCGTGGCTCCACTTGCGCGCATCACTCACTTTCTTTTCTCAGTTTGCTGTTCATGTCATTTAGAATCCTAAGGCTATGTGCCCACAGTGCATTTTTGCGCGTTTTTGGGTGTGTTTTTTGGGCTCAAAACGGCATGACTTTGCTTCCCCAGCAAAGTCTGAGTTTTCACCTTTTGCTGGCCTCCGCACACAACTTTTTTTTTTTTTTTTTTTTTTTTGCTGCCTTTTTGAGCTGAAAAAACACAACGGTTACTTACCGGTAGCCGGTTTTTCCCCTCACCCATGACAGCACCACGTGAGAGAGGGATCCGCCCAGCAAGGACAGGAAACCATTCTGAATAAAAGGACGGTACTTCTCCCTTTCGTCAGTTGATTACCGAGAATGAGAGGACCTCCAACAATCGTTAGAACTTACTCCACCACCACTAAACACCCACAAGCACACCGAAAAAGTGCACACCAAGGATGAGAAAGGGAGGGAATATAAGGGTGCTGTCATGGATTCTGGAAAAAACGGCTACCGGTAAGTAACCGTTGTGTTTTCCCCTCACCCATGACAGCACCACGTGAGAGATTTCCAGAGAAACCCATTTAGGGAGGGACCACCGCCTCAAGCACCCGTCAACCAAACGAAAGAGCAGCCGAGGAGGATAGGTCCAACCGATAGTGCCGGAAAAAAGTAGATTGTGAGGACCAGGTAGCGGCCCTACAAATTTGTTCAATAGATACCTGTGCACGTTCAGCCCAGGAGGTAGACACCGCTCTGGTGGAATGGGCCCGGATGTTCTCCGGCTCTCAGAACAGGGGTCTCCCATCAAGGACAGGAAACCAACTGACGAAGGGGAGAAGTACCGCCCTTTTATTCAGAATGGTTTCCTGTCCTTGCTGGGCGGATCCCTCTCTCACGTGGTGCTGTCATGGGTGAGGGGAAAAATGGTAATTTCAATTCTTTTCTGCATTTTCCACCCATGCAACGTATTGAAATACGTTTTTTCCGCAGGTGCGCTTTTAGCGACCAAAAACGCTGCATCTTTGTGGTCACAAAAAAGGCAACGTGCAGAAATAGCCTTATTGCATCCATTGTAAATCTGTACTGATTTGCAGCTATCACCAATCTTATTCCCTCACCAAGGGCTCGCTTTAGGATGTTTCAACTATGAGTATTTTGTGTGTTTTTGAAGTGCATCATTATGAGCCACTTGACTAAATTAGGTTTTCAATTGCAGTTTTTGCTGGAATTGTAATATGCAGCTGTAAATGGTGTACCAATTAATCATCTTGCAAACTAGATCTGTTCTCCAGTAGGTCTAATGCTTTTGGTTGATCATGCGTGGTGGCATCTAACAACCCTTTGTACCACGTTTCCCTGAAAATAAGCCCTAGCAGGAATTTTCAGACGTTGTCTTCGGCGTAAGGCTTAAAAATAAGCCCTTCCCCAAAAATAAGCCCTAGTATCGCTTCAATAATGAAGTGTCCATGCAGCTAAAAAAGTAAAAGAATACTGCAGGACACTTCATTAAACAAAGAAGACAGCCCCAAAAGAGAGAAGACCCCGCAATCGTTCTCACCATGCAGACGTCCGGACGTCTGTGAAGTATGACTCTCCTGGGAAGTGAGGGTGTGCCCAATGTAATTCTTTGCTTCTCCGTTTCAGAACTGCTTTGAGCTTTATATACCAAACAACAAGGGCCAACTAATCAAAGCGTGCAAAACGGAGGCGGACGGGAGAGTGGTGGAAGGCAACCATAATGTCTACAGAATCTCTGCCCCAACTCCAGAGGAGAAAGAAGAATGGATCAAATCTATAAAGTAAGGACTCCTCGTATATGTATAGTATTGTACAAGCTTCTAATAAATAATAATTTTATTCATTTATATAGCGCCATTAATTCCACAGCGCTTTACATACATTGGCCACACTATCCCCATTGGGGCTCACAATCTAGAGTCCCTATCTGTATGTGTTTGGAGTGTGGGAGGAAACCGGAGAACCCGGAGGAAACCCACACAAACACGGGGAGAACATACAAACTCCTTGCAGATGGTGTCCTTGGTGGGATTTGAACCCAGGACCCCAACGCATGAAGCAGAGAACATGTGGCTCCACCACATACTTTACTTCTACATCATGGCTTACTGGAGTTCTTTTGCCCCTGGTGAAACGGCCTATACGAAAAATGAACAGAAGGTTCATGTGGTTAAGATTAGTTACCTCATTAGTAAATGTGGAGAGCTGCCAGGGACTGTCATCGGAACTTCAATTATTCTTTAGTTTTAATTATTTGTTCTTCTGTTTACAATCAGTGTATTACCAACAGGAGTTCATCACTAAAGGACTAGCTGTCTTGTGCCTCCTGGTCCAACCATGCAACCATCACTGATTAGCATCTCCCTGTCACTAGACCATGGGCACAGAAAGCTGTGCTGTGGGCATGTGATACCTCAATAATTGAGCTCTGCTTGATCTGCAGCAGAGAAAATTGTGACTTTCATTAGTTCTGCGCCCTGTATACGAAGCTGGAATCGGGGTCTTTGTATCCATTCTATAGTCCTGTCAATTTGCATAACAAAAACCTGTTGACCGATTCCCTTTAAGGCCTAGTTCACAGAGGTGTCTTTTTTTTTGTTTTGTTTTTTTTTTTCTTTGGTTCATGTGTGCACAGACTAGTGTACAACTATAGCGGGCAACTCCTGCATCTGTACGCAGAGCCTCACGCGGGTCCACACACAGTCACTCCTTCAATTTGTGGATTTGACTAGTCTGACAAATCCAACACCCATGTGAACTTGTCCTTAGGATAATCTAAAACAGGTATTGGTGAGATTGGTAACTACCTCAGGTCCCTTCTTCATGTTGCTGAAGTGATCAGCTGATCTTGCACAAGTGATGTTGTGGTCAGGACGATATTTTCCAAAAAAATTGGTCTCCTCTATAGGAAAACTGTGTAGGGGCGAAGTTGGGGAGGCAAGGAAGCCTTGGTGAGGGAGGAGTTGGGGAGGTGAGGACACCTTGGTAAGGGAGGGAGGCGAGGACACCTTGGTGAGGGAGGGATGGGAGTAGTTGGGGAGGCGAGGACGCCTTGGTGAGAGAGGGAGGGGAGGAGTTGGGGAGGCGAGGACGCCTTGGTGAGGGAGGGAAGGACTTGGGGAGGCGGGGACGCCTTGGTGAGGGAGGGAGGGGAGGAGATGGGGAGGTGAGGGAGGGAGGTGAGGGAGTTGTTGGGGAGGCGGGGACGCCTCGGTGAGGGAGTTGTTGGGGAGGCGGGGACGCCTCGGTGAGGGAGTTGTTGGGGAGGCGGGGACGCCTCGGTGAGGGAGTTGTTGGGGAGGCGGGGACGCCTCGGTGAGGGAGTTGTTGGGGAGGCGGGGACGCCCCGGTGAGGGAGTTGTTGGGGAGGCGGGGACGCCTCGGTGAGGGAGTTGTTGGGGAGGCGGGGACGCCTCGGTGAGGGAGTTGTTGGGGAGGCGGGGACGCCTCGGTGAGGGAGTTGTTGGGGAGGCGGGGACGCCTCGGTGAGGGAGTTGTTGGGGAGGCGGGGACGCCTCGGTGAGGGAGTTGTTGGGGAGGCGGGGACGCCTCGGTGAGGGAGTTGTTGGGGAGGCGGGGACGCCTCGGTGAGGGAGTTGTTGGGGAGGCGGGGACGCCTCGGTGAGGGAGTTGTTGGGGAGGCGGGGACGCCTCGGTGAGGGAGTTGTTGGGGAGGCGGGGACGCCTCGGTGAGGGAGTTGTTGGGGAGGCGGGGACGCCTCGGTGAGGGAGTTGTTGGGGAGGCGGGGACCATAGCAGCTTACAAGGACATTCTGCCATTTACAGTAGCTACATTTCACCTGATTTTTCATTTTTGGGGTGCAGTTGTGTATTGCTTGTTTCGCACATGGTAAACTGAGTGAAATCCTCTAACCTGCCTTGTCCCTCTCCTCCGTAGGGCTGCGGTGAGTGTGGACCCCTTCTATGAGATGTTAGCTGCCAGGAAGAAAAGGATTTCAGTCAAGAAAAAACAGATGCAACAGCAGGAAGAAGAGCAGTCTTAGAGGACTTGTCGTTCTGGAACCGAGCCTCTCCTGGCTGGCGATCACTTCTGAGCACTCCATTGCCAAATGAGGATGGTGACGATTGCCGCTGCTCATGGGTAGCATACGATGGAAACACAGAACTGGTTTGCCCTGGGTGCCTAGTATACTAGAGCATAGCCGGACTTATAGCCGCCGACATTTCAAGCCTGCCCTTAGTGGCGCCTCTAGGGGTTGGTTCACTGAGTATGGCTGCATCGAGGACTCTGGTCGTTTTGGATTTTTTTTTTTTTTTAATAATTTAACTCTAAACCTATTAGACAGACATGTGGTGTGAAAAAGCAATACGACCCAAATCCGTTCCATTGCACAAAGTCAGACTCACTTTTTTTTGTTTTGTTTCTTGATAACCAGCTCTTAACAGAAACCTTTCATTTTTTTCAATTTTTTTTTTTTTTTTTTTTTTATTTACCAAAGGGGACTATAACCTGTTCCTATTGATGGGAATGCTCCACAAGGCTCCTCGATAGCTCTGCTTGCTCCTTGACTTGGCGGTGTATCGTCCATGAGCAAAAACTGACCCTGAAAAAGAATCTTGGTTTCTTCTTGTACTTTTAGTACCTAAACTTTTTAACATTTAATTTCATAGATCAATAGTTCATAAGCAACTTTGTAATATGTGTGATCAGAGAAATCTGCTTCTTTCACTCTAAGTTCATGGGGAAAATCTGTGTTCGGTGAAGACAAATTTTCCCATTGCTGAGATGATTGTTGGTGCTTATATAACTCTATAGGGGGAAACTGACATACTACTGAAAGGACCGTTACAATTCTCCATAGAAACTTATGGGCACCAACTGTCATCTACTTCAGTATTGTAATAACTTGTAATCACTGATGACAGATTTTACTTGTGAACAGAGATGTAATAAGAAGACACTCAGTTTTGGCTGTAGACAATGATGGCACGTTGTCCCCTAGATTCTGGTATAATGCACACTGTGCTAGTGTTGAAATTGCCGTTCCCATATATATATAGGTTACCAAATCTACCATCCAATCTGTGGCGGGCAGAAGGCTCCTCACTGCTCTATAGTGGCAGAGAGAGGGGACACTATTTCTGAATGAATTGACCTATTCCCCCATGCAGGTCCCTTACTAATACTTGGTTCCCCGCTGGTCTCTGCTTCTTATTGTCTAAACAGATATGTAATTCAGCCAATCATTGGCTGCAGATGTGACACTCCTCCAACAGTGATTGGCTGATCAAGAAGTAGAGACCATCAAGGGCACAGGTAAGAATCGGAACCGGAGCTCTGGGTGAGGACAAAAAGAAGTCTGAGCCCTTGTAGCAATCCTTATCATACTGTACAACTCCTATATCTGGCTCCCAACACAACCCACAATATTAATTACAGCACTGATATACTAGATTATTCCTAATTACACAAATACGGCCCGCTGTTTGTTATGGGAAATCATGTGAAATAATGATACAAGCACAGCATGGCTCCCTGCTAGGACAGGGTAGAAGCGGGATAATCAGATGGATGACGACCTCCATATTCACGCTGTGTTGTGTGAATCTCTATTTCTCATCTACAGTTATCGTTTTTGGAGCCATGTTACATGACATGAGCCCAATCATCTTTATTTATGTGAAATTTTAGAGAATACCATTATGTGGACCGGTCTCGTCCAATAGGGCAGTGGTCGGCATTTGTGTGATCTTTCATCGGGGGCGTTGTAGGATATCTTTGTACTTATTTTGTGCGGTGCCCGGAGAGCCCACGGCCTGTCAGGGTATTCATCCATCTAACCTGGGCACTCGACCACCCCGATGATCATACATCTAAGCTTAAACTCAACCGACTGATCTGAACCAACATGCTATTACTTTTGTATGGGCCGTAGTCATCTGAGTGCTACTGATAAACCAGTTTTTTTCTCTTCATTATCACTTATGGCATTGACCTCTTTACTATTGATATTCACATATTCTCTTTAGAAACTGGGTGCAGCTGCTTTTTTATTTTTCCTATCACGGTATGAGACATCGGTGCTTCGCTTTTGCGAATCCATAACCATGAATATAATACTATATTCTTGATGTCTGTGGGATGATCGATCGTTCGGACGTCGACTATTTCTATGTACACAACAAATCTCGGAGAACTGCTACCAGATTCGTCTGACAGATTCCCAATAAAAGAATCGGCCGCTAAAATGCGACAAGTCGACTACTTCTCTTCCCCCGACCTTATGTGTTTGAGTTTCTTGGGGGGCATACACATTAGATTGTCGGCCGATTTATCAATGGCGTTGGCGGCAAATGTTAGTCTAATGTGGTTGTCCGGTGAAAACGTGTTATCGTCTGTCCACGGGAAAAGTGGTGACGTTTTGATCTATTGAGATCCGCACCGATCAGTAGAAAGGGGGGAGTTTTTATCCCCATTAGATTGGCCCGGCGGTGCACCTGCTCGACTGCCGCTCTCCATTCATTACCTATGGGGCTGCCAAACGCTGCGCCCTTTTTCCCCAGTGCCCTGTAGGGAATGAATGTAGCTGCAGTTGAGCAGATACACCACCGGTAGATATACAGTTGTAGACACAGAACACTTGAACTGCTCACTACAGTGGAAGTCAGCTTGATTAGTTCCTCCAGATAAGTATCCTCAGTCCCAGCAAGGTTCACGGCAGCCAGCCGTATATAGACCAGAAGCAAGCAGGGGAAGGATCCAGCTCCGACTCAAAGGATTTGAATAAAAGGCATTTTGTTATTTCAACTTTGTTAAAAAGAATATATCCAAAAAGGTATGATAACACTGACAGATGGTAGATGATGGAAAAACTACGTGTTTCGGCGATACGCCTTCATCAGGTCATCTTGACCTGATGAAGGCGTACCGCCGAAACGCGGTTTGTTTTTTTTTTTTTTTTTCCTTCATAATCTACTATTCTCCATTAATTCTTCATTCATTCATTCTTCATTCTCCATTCTTCATTCTCCATTCTTCATTCTCCGGCATTGTGAAAACGCATGGAGGGTCGTCTGAAATTTCAGCCGGTGTCATTATACCTTTTTGGATATATTCTTTTTTTAACAAAGTTGAAATAACGAAATGCCTTTTATTCAAATCCTTGGAGTCTGAGCTGGATCCTTCCCCTGCTTGCTACCGGTAGATAAAAGTTGCCCTTTCCGTAAATCAAGTGGGACCCCCCCCCACCAATCAATAAGTTCTGACCTATTCTTTGGAACGGCGATATTGTTTTCACCAGACAATGTGATTACGGATTAAGCAGCATTAAAGCTGAAGTCTATTTTTGCTGTGCAGCGGATGAATCTATTGTCTCCAGAAAGATGCTGGTTTTTAGTATTTGCTGGGCTAAATGGCCGGAAGCCTCCATGTTTCTACAGTTGAGACTGTCTAGAAATCTTTACTTTCCTGTGTGATTGATAGCAGCTTTTTTTGATTTAGGTTTAGTAACCCTTTAAGAGAAAAGTACTGACCTGCAATATTCAGGTTACTTTATTTATGGAATGTGTCGGATCCACTTTTGGGTAAGAAAACACTACAATGGGATGCAGGTGGCCATGCCTCGATGCCTCGTGATCACACTGACCGTGCATGCATTTCTCCTCATCGTGCGACAATCCAGAGGAACGGAAAGCACATTTTTTTTTTATTTATTTATTTTTTTTCTGTTTCAGGGGCATTAACCATGATTCAGTTTTGTAATGTGACATATTGGGCAGGTTGTATAATTGTTGTGCCAAAGCGGGGTACCGCCTCCTGTGCCCCCGCTGCACCGTGCCTGTCCGTTACATGCGCTCAAATGCTGTGAAAAATGATTCAGGAGTGAATACCTCATCTTTCGAGGGGTGAGACTTGGGATTATTGGGTTGGAATTTTGTTGAATTTTTTTTTTCTTTTCTATTTAATATATTGTACACATGTTAATAAAAAACAAACCAATACAAGATGGATAATATGATTGATTTTTCTTTTATGTCTTTCTCATTGTTTCGAATGTGTAAACTAATAAGTTTTTGGTGCAAAACTTTGAAGTAACTGCACCATGTGAGTAATGCCCAACGACGTTTGTGCAAAACTTTCTTCATTCTATAACTGTGGTTTCTCCCACAATACAGTGGATCAACCCGTGCCGATATGTCATCATGGCCAGAACAGGCCTACAAGGACTCTAGATGCACTCTGCCAATGTGTAGAGCTCTTTAGCTTATGTTCCCACATGGAATAGTTCCCACATGTTACAATTGCATGAGATCTTAAGAAATTTGATGCACATGCTGCAAAAAAATATCTGCAGCATGTAAATTTAATGCATGTGGATAGCGGTGCGAATTTAAAGGGAACCTGTCACCAGATTTGGGGCCTATAAACTGCGTCCACCACCAGTGGGCTCTTCTATACAGCATTCTAACATGCTTTATATAAGGGCGCTTTCACACTTGAATTCAGCGCAATCTGCCGCTATGGAGAATAGCACAGTCCGTTAACGCACTGCGCTATTCTCCGTAGACTTGTATTGACGACGCACTGTACCGCAAGTGTCTGCGGTGCATCTGCTGGACGATGCTGAGTCGTTATTTTGACGCAGCGTCGGGTGGAGGGAACGCTGCATGTAGCGGTTTTTTTGGGTCGTTAACATAGCGCATTTGACGGATTCCGTTAGAATCCGCCAAGGTGTCTAATGATAGTGCATTGCGGCGGAATCCGCCCCTATAGACAAAGCGGTGGAATCCACAGACTGATTCAATCACGTTCTACTGCGCATGCTCAGCATGTCCAGCAGAACGATCTAAATCAGTTTAAATTCACTCCTGGTCTCTTCCGCCAACCCCACCCCACCCTCTCACCCCCTCTCTCATACTCACCGATCACCGGCGCGGCGCTGCACGGTTATCACACTTCTCTGACAGCTTCTCCTACTTTTGAAAATGCCGGCCGCTTATTATTCAATCTGTTATTTCCTGCTTCCCCCCCACCCACCGGCGCCTATGATTGGTTGCAGTCAGACACGCCCCTACGCTGAGTGACAGCTGTCTCACTGCAACCAATCACAGCCACCAGTGGGCGGGTCTATATCGTGCAGTACAATAAATAAAAAATTGAAAAAAAAACGGCGTGCGGTCCCCCCCAATTTTGATACCAGCCAGGATAAAGCCTGTAATGTACTCACCGTTCGGATTGCGCTCGACTTGCTAGTTTCAGTCATTGTTATGCAGTCTATACAGTGTGTCCACCCATATCCTGTCCACCGCCATTAACTTGTGAACGGCAGCAGCTATAGGCATAGAAGTGGTGTCTAGGTATAGTAAAGTAGCCATGCGCTACACAATGAAACCACCTATAGCGCCACCTGGTGGAAAACAACGGAGTTAGCATTTTTATCTCAAACGGATCGAGATAGAGAAAAAAAGTGAATTACAAAGTTGTAGGGAATCATCAATTCAATACAAATCGACACCTTGCATACAGAAATGCTATCATATGAAACCTATGACCCCCCCCCCCCCCAAAAACATTGAATGCTGGTCACGCATATGGTGCTCATTTAACTTTTAATGCTCAAAGTGGCCCCCGTCAGCTGCAATGCACATCTGGCCTCTGCACAGCATACTGTATCTTGCTGCACGTTGTGCAATATGGTAGGTGACACGTTTGCACAAGCATCTGTGATACGTTGTCGTAGCTCCTGCAATGTTGGTGGAGGGGTCGCATACACCTGCTGTTTGATGTGACCTCACAGAAATGGGGGTACAATGGGGTCTGGTCAGGTGAACGTGGAGGCCACTCCACACAGCCACCATACCCAATGACTTGTAGGAAGGTCTCCATGAGGTATCTCTTCACGTCCACAGCCTTGTGCGTTTTACATGTTCTAATCATAGCATTTCTGTATGCAAGATGTCGATTCGTATTGAATTGATGATGCCCTATAACTTTGTAATTCACTTTTTTTTTCTCTATCTTGTTCCGTTTTCAAAATAAAAATGCTAACTCCGTTGTTTTCCGCCAGGTGGCGCTATAGGTGGTTTCATTGCGTAGCACATGGCTACTTTACTATACCTAGACACCACTTCTATGCCTATAGCTGCCGTCGTTCTCAAGTTAATGGCAGTGGACACACTATATACATCACTTTCCAAATTATTATGCAAATGCTATTTTTCTCTGGTTTTCCTAAACCGTCCATGGAAATGTCAGTATAATGTTCAAATCATCAGCTGTTAGAGTATAAATCACATTGTGTTAGACAAACCACTTAATGTTGAAAAATAATAGACTGGATAAAAAGGTCCAGAGAAGCCGGTGGCCACACCATGCAGATTTGGTGCAGAAATAAACCTGCAGCATGTTTAAATCTTTGTGTTTGTGCAGCGTTTTGAGATTGATTTCAGTGATCCAAGGAGCCCCGAGACTTTACACCATCCATGAGTTTAGTTGGAAAAACAAAAAATTAAATCTTTCTGAAACGTAAATCGAAGTTGCATAATTTGGAACGTGGTGAAGTGGATAAGCAGTTTAGATTTTCTATATCTAATGTTTGCACATCTCGGTCCTTAAGGCCCCGTCACACTAAGCAACATCGCTAGCAACATCGCTGCTAACTAACAACTTTTGTGACGTTGCTAGCGATGTCGCTGTGTGTGACATCCAGCAACAACCTGGCCCCTGCTGTGAGGTCGTTGGTTGTTGCTGAATGTCCTGGGCCATTTTTTAGTTGTTGCTGTCCTGCTGTGAAGCACAGATCGCTGTGTGTGACAGCGAGACAGCAACAACTAAATGTGCAGGCAGCAGGAGCCGGCTTCTGCGGAGGCTGGTAACCACAGTAAACCTCGGGTAACCAAGAAGCCCTGTCCTTGGTTACCCGATATTTACCTTTGATACCAGCCTCCGCTGCTCTCACTCTCAGTGCCTGCTCCTGCTCTGTGCACATGTACCTGCAGGACACATCGGGTTAATTAACCCGATGTGTGCTATAGCTAGGAGAGCAGGGAGCCAGCGCTCAGTGTGCGCTGCTCCCTGCTCTCTGCACGTGTAGCTGCAGCACACATCGGGTAATTAACCCGATGTGTGCTGTAACTAGGAGAGCAGGGAGCCAGCGCTAAGAATTGTGCGCTGCTCCCTGCTCTCTGCACATTTAGCTGCAGTACACACCGGGTAATTAACCCAATGTGTGCTGTAACTAGGAGAGCAGGGACCCAGCGCTCAGTGTGCGCTGCTCCCTGCTCTCTGCACGTGTAGCTCCGTGCGCTGGTAACCAAGGTAAATATCGGGTTGGTTACCTGATATTTACCTTAGTTACCAAGCGCAGCATCTTCCACGTGGCGCTGGGGGCTTGTCACTGGTTGCTGGTGAGCTCACCAGCAACTCGTGTAGCGACGCTCCAGCGATTCCTGCCAGGTCAGGTTGCTTGTGGGATCGCTGGAGCGTCGCAGTGTGACATCTCACCAGCAACCTCCTAGCAACTTACCAGCGATCCCTATCGTTGTTGGGATCGCTGGTAAGTTGCTTAGTGTGACTGGACCTTAAGTCTGCAATATCCTTTGGTTTGTACTTTACATTGTGTCCATTCTAGAAGGATTATTTTGCTGTACTTGGTTTAGTAGATACAGAGGGCTTACCTACATTCATTGTCTTGACCTTGTCTTTGTTAGCAGATGACATCAGTACTGATCCTCTTGCTAATGAGATGATGATCAGCAGATAAAACTAGCTTATTAAGCAGCCACTGAGCCTACAGCTAAACTTCTCTGCACTTTCTCAGTACTTTATGGATGAGTGCTGAATATTTAGTCCCAATTTATGGTAGTTTTAGCTACATAAAAGCCGTGAAATACACACTAAAGTCATCTGAACCCATCGATTCAAGTTGACTAATGGGTCTGGTGGCCTTTTGTTGGCGGAGAGAAGTATTGGGCATTTTTTAGTTCAAGCAACCAATCGTTTTGTTTTCCTGGGAGATGAGCAGCTTCCTATTCTCTTCCCATAGAGAACACAAACTCGTGGCCGAGCATGCCAATGTGTATTCGTGTAAGGAGAGGTAGCGTTATTGACCAACAGCGCTAAGGTATCTGGGTAACATTACCCTTCCAACAATGGACGTCACACATCATGTGTGCGTGTTAAGAGCAGCCTCAGGCCCTTCTATATACAATGCATGCTCCGGGTGTGTTATACAGTTGATACCTGCCTTTTGTAGCAGTGATTGGTGTTAGACCCGATTACTGATGTTTAACCACTTCAATACTGCAAGCAATCTCCTGTAACCAGTGTAGGAGGGGGGGTCTATTCAGTTACTCCTGTAATGCAATTGCAGTGTACAGAAGGGTTGCCATGAGCAGCCTGGGACCTATTGATGGCTCATTTTACCATTATCCAGTTGCCCTAATGAAACTATTGCAACATGTAGTTAAAGTCCCCTTGGAAGACAAATAAATGTCAGAAGTTGGAAAATATAAGAATTTAAAAAAAACACTTTTTTTCCACTCCAAAAATTAAAAAAAAAATTGATATGTCCATAATAGTCTAATTGATCAAGATATAAAATTATTTATCTGATCATTACCATAAAAAAATTGCCAGAATTTTTTATTATTCTTTCACACCTTCCTAAAAAAAAGCCATAAAAAAATCATATGTACCCTGAAATAGTACCAGTTGCTATGCAAAAAAAAAAAAGTGTCCTGATATAACTCCTATCAGGAGTCTGCATCAAATGAGAAAAAAAAAAAAGCTGGCGTCTTTTGTTAGCGGAAAACTATTCTTATTTATGTCAGACATACTATTCCTTTCTTCAGTAAAGTGGGCTTTACATGCTACGATTTACAGTCATATGAAAGTTTGGGCACCCCTATTAATGTTAACCTTTTTTTCTTTATAACAATTTGGGTTTTTGCAACAGCTATTTCAGTTTCATATATCTAATAACTGATGGACTGAGTAATATTTCTGGATTGAAATGAGGTTAATTGTACTAACAGAAAATGTGCAGTCCGCATTTAAACAAAATTTGACCGATGCAAAAAGTATGGGCACCTCAACATAAGTGACATTAATATATTGTAGATCCTCCTTTTGCAAAAATCACAGCCTCTAGTCACTTCCTGTAGCTTTAAATGAGTTCCTGGATCCTGGATAAAGGTATATTTCACCATTCCTGTTTACAAAACAATTCCAGTTCAGTTAAGTTTGATGGTCGCCAAGCATGGACAGCACGCTTCAAATCATCCCACAGATTTTCAATGATATTCAGGTCTGGGGACTGGGATGGCCATTCCAGAACATTGTAATTGTTCCTCTGCATGAATGCCTGAGTAGATTTGGAGCGGTGTTTTGGATCATTGTCTTGCTGAAATATCCATCCCCTGCGTAACTTCAACTTCGTCACTGATTCTTGCACATTATTGTCAAGAATCTGCTGATACTGAGTTGAATCCATGCGACCCTCAACTTTAACAAGATTCCCGGTGCCGACATTGGCCACACAGCCCCAAAGCATGATGGAACCTCCACCAAATTTTACTGTGGGTAGCAAGTGCTTTTCTTGGAATGCTGTGGTTTTTTTTGCCTCCATGCATTACGCCTTTTTGTATGACCAAACAACCCAATCTTTGTTTCATCAGTCCACAGGACCTTCTTCTAAAATGTAACTGGCTTGTCCAAATGTGCTTTGCATACCTCAGGCGACTCTGTTTGTGACGTGTTTGCAGAAACGGCTTCTTTCACATCACTCTCCCATACAGCTTCTCCTTGTGCAACGTGCGCTGTATTGTTGACCGATGCACATTGACATTATCTGCAGCAAGATGATGCTGCAGGTCTTTGGAGGTGGTCTGTGGATTGTCCTTGACTGTTCTCACCATTCTTCTTCTCTGCCTTTCTGATATTTTTCTTGGCCTGCCACTTCTGGGCTTAACAAGAACTGTACCTGTGTTCTTCCATTCCTTACTATGTTCCTCATAGTGGAAACTGACAGTTTAAATCTCTGAGACAACTTTTTGTATCCTTCCCCTGAACAACTATGTTGAATAATCTTCGTTTTCAGATCATTTAAGAGTTGTTTTGAGGAGCCCATGATCCTACTCTTCATTGGAGACTCAAATAGGAGAACAACTTGCAAGTGGCCACCTTAAATACCTTTTCTCATGATTGGATATACCTGCCTATGAAGTTCAAAGCTCAATGAGGTTACAAAACCAATTTAGTGCTTTAGTAAGTCAGTAAAAAGTAGTTAGGAGGGTTCAAATCAAGAAATTGATAAGGGTGTCCATACTTTTGCACCGGTCAAATTTTGTTTAAATGCGGATTGCACATTTTCTGTTAGTACAATTAACCTCATTTCAATCCAGAAATATTACTCAGTCCATCAGTTATTAGATATATGAAACTGAAATAGCTGCTGCAAAAACCCAAATTGTTATAAAGAAAAAAGGTTAACATTAATAGGGGTGCCCAAACTTTTTCATAAGACTGTATCTAACAAGATGTCGGCGGGGTCACGTTAGTGACGCACATCCGGCATTGTTAGTGTTATCGTAGCGTGCGACAGTGAACGAGCAGAAATACCTTCTCGTTCATCGTTGACACGTCGCTCATTTTCTAAAAATCGAATGCCCGGTTGTTCATTCTTCCCGAGGCAGCACACATCGCACCGTGTGACACCCCGGGAACAATGAACTTCAGCTTACCTGCGTCCCGCCGGCAATGCTGAAGGAAGGAGGTGGACGGGATGTTTACGTCCCACTCATCTCCACCCCTCCACTTCTATTGGCTGGTCGCTGTGACTCTGAACGTCCCTCCCCCTTCAGTAAGTGGATGTTCGCCGCCCACAGCAAGGTCGTTTCACGAGAAATCGACACGTGTAAAGCAGCCTTAAGTCTAGGAATATGAGCCACTGTTTCATGTGAGATTGTCCGGTGCTCATCTTTATATGGTAATTTGTGGAATGTTTGCTGATTATGGATTGCATCAGCCCTTTGCAGTGTACAAGTTTGCATCATTTGGAGGACAATTATGCAGTCTAATTGAACTAGTGAACCCTGAGGGATCAGCCATGTTTATATCCCTCCCCCATCCTGTGGGAACAATGCCCTGAAGTGGGCTTTGAGTGATATAAAAAGGGGCCTGCTCCTGTCAGCCTAGGGACTATGGTTCCAGCTGGTTTATTACAGAATTGCTCCACTACCCAATACTGAGCCCACAGGTTCGTTTGGAGAAACCAGGATTGGGCAATCCGGTCACCTGGCCACATATCTTGCAGTGCTTGGTCATCTTCCTAAGCTTGCCACTATCTTCTCTTAGAGGGTGCCTGCAAAAATTGGGGTGCTGCTAGCTTGGGTAGTGGTCCTAGATGCCCCAAAGTCGCAAAAGTTCTAATCTCCGGTGAGTCAGCGGAAGGGTGAGACTCGGTCACTTGCAGCATCTCGTTTCCTTGCTAGGAAAGTACTATATGCTGTTGTCTGTTGGTAACCCAATAAAGTATTACCGTAGTGTGGTACCCTCGCCCTGTGCTGTCTGAGTAGTGTTATGCTCACTGGGAAGGAGTATTGGTGTTCATTGGGGTGAGCCCCTGCCCATGCAGTTTTCTAAAGGCTGCCAGGCCAGCGAATGAGAGGACCCCTGACCCTCATGTACCCACAACTGTTGGCAGCAGTGGGATTCTATTCAGCCTGGCCAATCTGGGGGAGCTACAGTGGACTGGTCATAGATACCGTCCAAGAGCTCCACAACCAGGGAGGCAGATAGGCATATCCTTTAGGCCTAAGGTGAGGCATACATAGCAGGTTTTGCATACTACCATGTCCAACCTAGCTTTGGGAACAGGATCGGAGTGGATATTCAGCTGCAACAAGAAACAGCAACTACAGGAACTGTGCCAGCTTAAACAGATTGACTACCGGACCACTGACACATGATTGGATTTGATCCAGGAATTGGTCCATTGTGATGCCCAGAATGTTGTGGAGGGCAATGAAAACCCTGCTGAGGTTGACCCTGAGGAATTAAACTGCCAGACCAAGGATCTAGTGTGGCAGACTGGAGTAAAAAACCAAGTCCCCAAGTAGCACAAATCTAGTAGCTGTTTGTCACATTGGGACCTGGGGCCTCAAGCAGGGAGAGGGCTTGTGTTATGGAATCAGTTCTGGGAGTTCCAGTTCCACTACTGCCAGAACTGGCCTCTACCTTCATGGTGGTCCACCACTAAGGAAATCCTCTCCGCTAGAGGAATGTGATAGTATTTAATGAGTCCAGCACCGAGGTTGATGAACTTACAAAGTTTTGAGACCCTGATGCTGATGAATCAGGTGCCCACAGCTGAGTGGCCTAATACTTGTGGACTAGTTTGACTGGCTGGTTCCAGGATGCTGGCTTGTCACTTGGACCTTGGAACTCCCTGAAATATGGGCCTATTAAAGACACCCTGTTGGCTCTTTTTACCATCACTCCAGAGATACAGTATATTGCACCAAGTTCTGGACTTTGTCATCCCATAGAGACTACGATGTAGAATTTAGCAGTCAACTCCAAAGGCACTGCAACTGCTATCTCAAAGGTTTTGCTGCCTACTCCACTGCCCTCGTAGACTTGATCGTGCACCAGCAACGTATGGAGAAGCACCATTTATCAAGCCACCAAGTGACCATCTCCCTGGTAGGGGGGTCAGCGTTCGCACATATCTCTGCCATATGTGCAGTTGTAGTGGGGGACTGACCAGGAAGAGGTCGAAGTGGGGCTCCTGGACGGCCTCCCCACATCTATTACAGTCATATGGAAAAGTTTGGGCACCCCTATTAATGTTAAGCTTTTTTCTTTATAACAATTTGGGTTTTTGCAACAGCTATTTCAGTTTTATATATCTAATAACTGATGGACTGAGTAATATTTCTGAATTGAAATGAGGTTTTTTGTACTAACCGAAAATGTGCAATCTGCATTTAAACTAAAGTTGACAGGTGGATAAGTATGGGCACCCTTATCAATTTCTTCTTTTGAACACTCCTAACTACTTTTTACTGACTTAATGAAGCACTAAATTGGTTTTGTAACCTCATTGAGCTTTGAACTTCATAAGCAGGTGTATCCAATCATGAGAAAAGGTATTTAAGGTGGCCACTTGCAAGTTGTTCTCCTAATTGAATCTCCTATGAAGAGTGGCATCATAGGCTCCTCAAAATAACTCTTATGATCTGAAAACAAAGATCAACATAGTTGTTCCGGGGAAGGATACAAAAAGTTGTCTCAGAGATTTAAACTGTCAGTTTCCACTGTGAGGAACATAGTAAGGAAATGGAAGAACACAGGTTCAGTTCTTGTTAAGCCCAGAAGTGGCAGGCCAAGAAAAATATCAGAAAGGCAGAGAAGAAGAATGGTGAGAACAGTCAAGGACAATCCACAGACCACCTCCAAAGACCTGCAGCATCATCTTGCTGCAGATGGTGTCAATGTGCATCGGTCAACAATACAGCGCACTTTGCACAAGGAGAAGCTGTATGGGAGAGTGATGCGAAAGAAGCCGTTTCTGCAAGCACGCCACAAACAGAGTTGCCTGAGGTATGCAAAGCACATTTGGACAAGCCAGTTACATTTTGGAAGAAGGTCCTGTGGACTGATGAAACAAAGATTGAGTTGTTTGGTCATACAAAGAGGTGTTATGCATGGAGGCAAAAAAACACGGCATTCCAAGAAAAGCACTTGCTACCCACAGTAAAATTTGGTGGAGGGTCCATCATGCTTTGGGGCTGTGTGGCCAATGCCGGCACCGGAAATCTTGTTAAAGTTGAGGATCGCATGGATTCAACTCAGTATCAGCAGATTCTTGACAATAATGTGCAATAATCAGTGACGAAGTTGAAGTTACGCAGGGGATGGATATTTCAGCAAGACAATGATCCAAAACACCGCTCCAAATCTACTCAGGCATTCATGCAGAGGAACAATTACAATGTTCTGGAATGGCCATCCCAGTCCCCAGACCTGAATATCATCAAACATCTGTGGGATGATTTGAAGCGTGCTGTCCATGCTCAGTGACCATCAAACTTAACTGAACTGGAATTGTTTTGTAAACAGGAATGGTCAAATATACCTTCATCCAGGATCCAGGAACTCATTAAAAGCTACAGGAAGCGACTAGAGGCTGTGATTTTTGCAAAAGGAGGATCTACAAAATATTAATGTCACTTATGTTGAGGTGCCCATACTTTTGCGGCAGTCAAATTTTGTTTAAATGCAGATTGCACATTTTCTGTTAGTACAATTAACCTCATTTCAATCCAGAATTATTACTCAGTCCATCAGTTATTAGATATATGAAACTGAAATAGCTGCTGCAAAAACCCAAATTGTTATAAAGAAAAAAGGTTAACATTAATAGGGGTGCCCAAACTTTTTCATATGACTGTAATAGTCCCCTTAGCCATTCCCAGCTACACCGGAAAAAGGTTCATCCTCAACTTGGTCATGGAAAGGTCTTTTGCTATGGAAAAGACCTTTCAATCAGTTGCAGCGGAGCCGGACTAGTCTGGTCTCCAGTTATAGTTACTGGCTGGATATATAATTATAGCACTGATTCATTAAGATCATCAATTATGGAGATTTCTGGCATATATAATGTAAGGAGCGGATGTTGGGATGTAAGGGCTCCACACTCCTCCCTTTGAGTGACGCTGCAAGTAGGGTCGTTACCGGTAGAACCTCTCAAGACAGGCTGTGGGGAAGACGCCTGAGATGGAGAGGTTACGGGCCATGGGAATAAAGATGGCAGGTCATGGCCTGAAGCAGAGTGTGGATCACATCTGTCATGGGTGGCACTGAAGAAAAAGAGTGTAGTAAAGTGCTACCCTGGATACTCGGAAGATGGGGATTAAGAGACCCCCATTGTTCAGTGGCGCCCGCCTCCGGGAGGTGCACGAGGTAGAGAGACACCACTCTTCCCCCAAAAACCGATGGGGAACGGGCAGCGATGGCCTTGAAAAAAATAGGAGGAAGATCTGGCCACCTGAAGAAGTTGGCCCAGAGTGGCAGAAGCTGTTGTGTGGTTTTCCCTCCACATGTTATTTTGCACACGTTGGAATACCACTCTGCTGGTTGACAGGACTGCAAGCGGAGGGATAGCTGTAAACCCTCTGCCATGGACTCTGTTCTGGCTTCTCAACTTCCCACACTGTTCTTGCCCCATGGACCTTGCCCTTTTTCCTCATGGACTACACCTCATGGACTTTGCCCTCTCCCGCAAGGATATTGTCCCATGACCCACACCATGTGCTCCGGGACAGCGTTGTGCGCCAGGGTCTTGCATCCGGAAAGAGGGGAGGAGGAAGGAACTAATTGATCCTAAGGAGTTGGTCTCGGGACTGTGGCAGTGCCACATAGACAGCAGTGGACACCGCGTCATACCCAGCTACGCTGCTTGCCACGCTACTATACTTTCTGAGGACCCTCTGCATGCACGCTAATGAATGTCTTTTGACTGAAACGTCTGTCCTTGTGCTGGTCCTAAAAGTTCTTCACAATAAAAAACACTTTTCACCTTGATCTTGAGTGCCACGTTTCTACATCTATGTGATCCTAGTGGGTCATGTATAATACATGGAACTAATTTGCCAGATATGTCTTCCTTTAATCCGTGTTGCGAATCAGAATTCCAAAGCAATGGCCCTGTGAAGAAAAAATAATATTCTAAAATGTAGAAGCATCTATGTTTCAAAACCAGCGTAAAGCAATAGGGTTACAATCGATCCACAAGTCATGGACAGTTTTAGTGATCTTCTATGTTAAGGAAACCATGAGATAGAGCTGTCAAATGTTACATTGGCCGCAGTCTGGTGTTATAAGTGGTTGGAACATTTGTGGTTTCTGGGTCTAATGTTCCTGTAATTATACAGAAACCGGAAACCACTTACAGAAGGCGTTTTGTCTACAAGAACCAAAAATGACATTAATGAAGATTTCTTTATAGACTTCCTTATGAGTCACGGACATTACAAAATAGTTTATTTTGTCTTATGGAATGAAGAAATGGCGGGCTAATATATTTCATCAGGGGAACGTGAATCCAGCAAAGGAAACACTAAAAAAAAAAATAAAGGGAACACTAAAATACCATTATGTAGTTTTTGTTCCCTTTATTTTTTTTCAGCAGTATATATACAGTACAGACCAAAAGTTTGGACACACATTCTCATTCAAAGAGTTTTCTTTATTTCATGATTTTGAAAATTGTACATTCACATTGAAGGCATAAAAACTATGAATTAACACATGTAGAATGAAATACTTAGCAAATAAGTGGGAAACAACTTATATCTTATATTCTAGGTTCTTCCAAGTAGCCACCTTTTGCTTTGATTACTGCTTTGCACACTCATGGCATTCTCTTGATGAGCTTCAAGAGGTAGTCACCGGAAATGGTTTTCACTTCACAGGTGTGCCCTAACAGGTTTAATAAGTGGGATTTGTTTCCTTATAAATGGGGTTGGGACCATCAGTTTTGTTGTGCAGAAGTCTGGTGGATACACATCGGATAGTCCTACTGAATAGACTGTTAGCTGCTTTTTTCTTGCCATAATACAAATTCTAAGTAAAGAAAAACGAGTGGCCATCATTACTTTAAGAAATGAAGGGCAGTCAGTCCAAACAATTGAGAAAACTTTGAAAATGTCCCCAAGTTCAGTGGCAAAAACAATCAAACGCTACAAAGAAACTGGCTCACCTGAGGACCACCCCAGGAAAGGAAGACCAAGAGTAACCTCTGCTGCGGAGGATAAGTTTATCCGAGTCACCAGCCTCAGAAATCGCAGGTTAACAGCAGCTCAGATTAGAGACCAGGTCAATGCCACACAGAAGTTCTAGCAGCAGACACATCTCTAGAACAACTGTTAAGAGGAGACTTTGTGCAGCAGGCCTTCATGGTAAAATAGCTGCTAGGAAACCACTGCTAAGGACAGGCAACAAGCAGAAGATACTTGTTTGGGCTAAAGAACACAAGGAATGGACATTAGACCAGTAGAAATCTGTGCTTTGGTCTGATGAGTCCAAATTTGAGATCTTTGGATTCAACCATTGTGTCTTTGTACGACGCTGAAAAGGTGAATGGATGGACGCTACATGGCTGGTTCCCACCGTGAAGCATGGAGGAGGAGGTGTGATGGTGTGGGGGTGCTTTGCTGGTGACACTGTTGGGGATTTAGGGGGATAGACTGGAGTGCACCACTAATCAAGATGATCAAGGTGGGTGCTCCCTAATGCGGTAGAAAAATGTACAAGGGTAGGAGAGAAAAGAGACCGCATACAGAACAGGGGCACACCAACTACAACAATAAAGGTAAATAGGATAAGGCTTTATTCAACACACAAAGATAAAAACATTAAAAACATTAAGGACACTGCTGGGGATTTATTCAAAACTGAAGGCATACAGAACCAGCATGCCTACCACAGCATCTTGCAGCGGCATGCTATTCTATCCGGTTTGCGTTTAGTTGGACCATCATTTATTTTTCAATAGTACAATGACCCCAAACACTCTTCCAGGCTGTATAAAGGCTATTTGACTAAGAAGGAGAGTGATGGGGTGCTACGCCAGATGACCTGGTCTCCACAGTCACCAGACCTGAACCCAATCGAGATGGTTTGGGGTGAGCTGGACCGCAGAGTGAAGGCAAAAGGGCCAACACGTGCTAAGCATCTCCGGGAACTCCTTCAAGACTGTTGGAAAACCATTTCCGGTGACTACCTCTTGAAGCTCATCAAGAGAATGCCAAAAGTGTGCAAAGCCGTAATCAAAGCAAAAGGTGGCTACTTTGAAGAACCTAGAATATAAGACATACTTTCAGTTGTTTCCCACTTTTTTATGTATTTCATTCCACATGTTTTAAGGCATAGTTTTGATGCCTTCAATGTGAATCTACAATTTTCAGAGTCATGAAAATAAAGAAAACTCTTTGAATGAGGTGTGTCCAAAGTTTTGGTCTGTACTGTATATATATATAATATATATATATATATATATATATATATATATATATATATATATATTGCACACTGCTCAAAAGAATAAAGGGAGCGCTTAATCAACACAATGGTATTTTAGATACCCTTATTTTTTTGAGCATTGTGTGTATGTGTATGTGTGTATATATATGTGTGTATGTATGTATGTATGTGTGTGTACATATTATATATATATATATATATTTATTTATATATATAGAGATATATAAATATATATCTATATATATATATATATATATAATATGTACACACACATACATACATACATACACACATATATATACACACATACACATACATATATATATATATATATATATATATATATAATATGTTATTATTATTGCTCTCTCAAAGGATATAGACAACTTTTGGGGGCCTTTTTTTTTTTTTTTTAAAGTCACGGAGTTTTGGCTAAAGATTATTCATGGTTATCAGAATTCCTAAAATATTTATCATGAGCTTTTCTCAGCTGATTTATGATCAGAAAGTTCAACTCCACTTTGACATAGTTGGACTTACAACACTAAATACTGATGGTCTATCCCTAAGATAAGTTATTAAAATGTGTGAGAGAACAGAATCCAATTTGTTCTTATTGTGTTCATTTTTTAATACAGCTAATGATGCCATTGGGGTCAGCTAATACTGATTGACGGGGACGTTTCACATTTCTATTCACGCCCCTACAGTTCTTATTAGTGCATAGTTCAGAGGGAACTTTCCCTTTGTCTGTGACCTTATATAAAGTGGTCACATGTACTAATAAAGGAGAATTCTTTGAGTACACCATATTAAGCGTGTGTGCTGTATTGATTTCCCGAGCGCTCGTAAAACAAATGTTATTAATTTGGAGTTCAAGAGGCAAGAAGTGTATTTCACTCACAATATGATGTCCAAGAAAGCACCTTTTTAAATATAGAAAAGCTATTGTTTAAATCAGGTTTTGGTTATACAGGTAGTTTAAAAAAATTGCATTGCTTTTTTTTCATATCATGATCTTTATATACAAAAAGAGTAATCTTTCAATTTTCAAACTGGGCACTAGGGCTTTTTTTAGACTGTTACTTAGGTCTTTTCAGCAAGAGTTTTCAGCAGCCTCCTTATCATCAGAGGTAGGATTACAGCGATAGGTAACACCTCTATGCACAGCTAATAATTCAGAATCCACCAGTCACAATAGGCAATGTCACACCTGACACTTCTCCCCCTCCCTTCACCATGAACTTTACACCCACACATTAGATGTTTTAATACAAAAGCTAGGATTGGACTCTAAAAGAAAAATGCAGTAATAAGTGTGAAAGCTGCAAGATTTCTATTTTTTATTTTTAATACAGATTGTAAAAAAAATTGCCAACAATTTACAAAAAATTCATTTGTACAAATACCTGATTTAAAAAATAGGTCATTTTCTGATGATATCTTCTATTTAATTAGCTGGACTAATAAAAATGTCAAGATAATTCACAGATCACATTGAGATCTACAATTAAAGGGGACATTTGAAAGGGGGAAAAAAATACTTTTTACTGATGTCCTAAACTATAGGGCTGCAGTGCTTTTCAAGGATATATATTTTTTTTCACCTTTGGTCTAGAACCTTTTGTAATATGGCTGCCAGACACATTATGGAGGGGAGATATGTATCACAGAGGGGATAGCCTCTGTAATGCATGCCTGGAAGCTAGCTCCAGTGCGTATAGTATTGAGAGGGTTAATAGCGCTGACAAAAGTCAGGTTTACGAGCAATCAGAGAGACTGATAGGACTGGCTGCTCACATATGTCCACCACGAGGCGTGGTATGGTGGACATAAAGTCCAGGTGGATTCATTAGCTGTTTGTGCGTAAAGGTAAGAAGTCCTCCTGTGTGAAATCTCCATGCTTGGACTTGTGTGCTGAATTAACATTGTAGTGCCATTGCTAAGACTGTGCATCCTGTTTCCCTGCAAAGAAAGCTGTTAATTTTCCTAGTGTGTGGTTTGCGTTATGGAGGTTTATTAAAGGAGCTTGGGTGTTTTGGTTTAACATCGCCTTCTGTGCCTACCTCCACACCACTGAGTAAATCATATCCCTTTTCAACATGCCAACCCTAGTTTGCTCATTGCTGGTGCTACTGTGAGCAGCCTGCGTAGCCTAAACATGCTACCATGGGCTGCAGCGTCTCCAGACTTGTTCCCATTGAGTACATATGGGACATTATTGGTCGACGATTATACAAGGCTCTGTCAGGAGAGGATCTTGATGATTTTCCCAAGTGCATTCAGTGGCAGAAAATTCCTCTGACAACCATTAATAACCTCACTGATGGAAGCCGAGTCTGTAAAGGGCACTTTAAACACAACGACATCGCTAGCGATGTCACGAGCGATCGCACCCGCCCCCGTCGTTCGTGCAACATGTGGTGATCGCTGCCGTAGCGAACAATATCGCTACGGCAGCGTCACATGCACATACCTGCTTAGCAATGTCACTGGAGACACCGAACAATCTCTCCTTTAAGGGGGAGGTTCATGCGGCGTCACAGCGGCGTCACTAAGCGGCCGCCCAATAGCAGAGGAGGGGCAGAGATGAGCAGCCGGAACATGCCGCCCACCTCCTACCTTCCTCTTTGCCGGTGGACGCAGGTAAGGAGATGTTCGTCGTTCCTGCAGTGTCACACACAGCGATGTGTGATGCTGCAGGAACGACGTACAACCAGCAGCATGCACCACCAACGATATTATGAAAAGGAGCGATGTGTCAACGATCAACGATTTTTCACGTTTTTGCGATCATTGATCGTCGCTCCTTTTAGTCACACACAACAATATCGCTAACGGCGCCGGATGTGCGTCACGAACACCGTGACCCCGACGATATATCGTTAGTGATATCATTGTGTGTAAAGTACCCTTAAGTGTCAGGAGTTCGGCACATGATGCTGTAAGTTAATGCTGAATAAATTGAGATGTGAATCTGTCAATTAAAACAACCCCCCCAAACCATCTATATGGACATGTAGGTCACAGGAGGCTGAATAAAATGACACCTTGATCTCTGCAATCTGATGTTTTATTTCAGAGAAATCCACGTTTTTCTTAATATACAAATGAGCCTTCAAGATCTATGGGCCGAACTTAGATCTGCCTGATAATTTACCTCCAGAGCTTATTATGAACACTCTGCTTTCCTAGTAACATACAGCTCTGCAGTGAGATCAAATCGAACGTAGTACAGCAGAAGTGAACTTTGTCTCATTACAAACACATCTGCGATGGCAATTGTACTCTCATAGTGCTTCAATTTCCATCTTACAGGCAGTCAGTGTGGGGGGAGGAGAAGAATATCAGGGCTGACAGCACTGTGAGAGGCCAACTGCTGCTGCAAATGTGTTTGTAATGAGACAATGTTCTACTCTGTTGTACTGTGTTGGCTACAATCAGGCACAGCTCTACAGACCAGTTGACAGCACTGAGCGTACAACTGCTGCAGATGTGTTCGTAATGAGACAATGTTCAGCTCTGTTGTCATAAGTTACTTACACTGTTATAATTACACACAGCTCTGCAGTGAGATCAGGAGAGCAGACTGTCAGTCATTATATGTCTCACACTGGTAACTCCCACTTTCATTTACAATAGGCTGTGGAAGCAGATTCTCAGGGAGATCTGTGTCCGACCCGCTGATCTTAGGGTACTTTCACACTTGCGTTGTTTTCCTTCCGTTACAATCCGCCCTTTTGGAAAACAGCTGAATCCGTTAACGGATTCCGCTGTTTCCCATAGACTTGTATGGTTGACGGATTGTGCCAAAAGGACCTGCGTTGCTTCCGCTGGGCGACGCTCCGTTGCTTCCGCCCAGCGGGAGGAACGCAGCTTGTAACGTTGTTTTGAGCAGCGGAATCCTCAGGATTTCACTGCGCATGCTCTTTTTTTTTTTAAATCACAAACTTTATTTTGTTTCGCGGTGGCCGATTGTTCAGCTGAGCGCCCGCCCGCCGGCATGCCCGCCATCCGGCAAGTGACAGCGCTCAGCTGAGCGCCCGCCGGCATGCCCGACCGCCGGCAAGTGAGAGCGCTCAGCTGAGCGCCCGCCCCCCGGCATGCTTGGCCGCCAGCAAGTGACAGCGCTCAGCTGAGCGTCCGCCCGCCGGCATGCTCGGCCGCCGGCAAGTGACAGCGCTCAGCTGAGCTCCCGCCCACTGGCATGCTCGGCCGCCGGCAAGTGACAGCGCTCAGCTGAGCGCCCGCCCGCCGGCTATTGAGAGCGATCAGCTGATCGTTCACAATAGTCTGCTGCCGGTAAAACTGTAAAGAAGAAAAAAAAAAAGCTTTCCGTTGTTTTTTACGATCCGTAGCATCCGTCACAGAACGCAATGCTACGGAAGCCGTCCAACTCAAGTGTGAAACTAGCCTCAACAGCTCATCAGCTCATTTACATATTAATACAAATGTGTATTTCTTTGGAATAAAACATTGGATCACAGATATAAAGGTGTCATTTTACTCAGCTTCCTATGACCTACAAGACCATATAGAAGGCTTAAAAGGGTTATTCCTACTGATAGATTTCCTTTAATACATGAGATACATTTCCTTGAACCTTTATGTAATCAAAGGCACAAGAGTGCACAGTACAGGGACATGGATTTCTAAATGTGTAAAAATATTATTTTATATAGCACAGATATGTAATATTGTCGTTTTCATGAGGACCACCCATTAAGATTGAGCTTTTTTTCTTCCATAATCACACAGGACAGGTAAGCAACATTTAGGTTTATTAATTTATTTTTTCGAATCCAATTACTGATTCTTATATTTATTTCTAATTTCAACCATCACTTAAGGTTTTTCCACAAAACAGGTATAAAATTATGTTCAAGCAAAATTAGAAAAAAAATTATTGTAGCCAAAAATGTATATAATATTATATATATAGAAATTTACTGAGCATTCATTCTGCAACGTTATTGGAAAATAATCTTTTTCTCTTCGTAGCTTCTCTTGATCCCTTTTCTCTTATAGAAGGCTGCGGATCTTCTCTGTGAAGCCGCCAGCAGTTGTCCCCATCATGTTCACGTTCCATCTCCCATAGTATCGTCGTTCCATCCCCTTGATATCCTAATTAAATCTTTCTCCTTGCTCTTTGCTAGCAGCACCAAGGTTTTCAGGAATGTCGTCCGAATGGGAAAGTAAAAAATGTAACTTCAAATTAATCAGACAACCCATGGTTTTGAAACATTTCAGCATGTTCTCCATGAAGAACTTAAATTTTGGATCTTTCATTTTTGTTTCTAACACATCGTCCTTCATGAGTTTCTAAATAACGACCCACAAAAATGCCTTCCTTCAGTTTTGCTTCAGATAGTACCTGAAACTTGGTACACAGGTACTGAAAGTCTTTCCTTCTTTCAGTAGAGCTTTCATAAACTGCTTCATCAGTCCAAGCATAATGTGCAGCGGTGGCAGGAGAACTTCAGTGGGATCAACAAAACTTTCCACCACTATGTTCCTGAGTCCAGGTTACAAAGATGTTCTTGCTGGCCAACTTTTTTTTGGCTCCAGTGATGAGTCCTACCCTAAGGATAACGTTTGGAACACCATTCTAAGTCTGAACTGGGTGCAAAAACCTAAAAAAAAAAAAAAAACTTTTCACTTTACATATAGCTATTGGATTTTTCAAGTCAGTATTCACACAGCAGTTTCTGCTATTCCATGTATTCCCCTTACATAGTCACTGGTGTGCATACCTTATCTCCCCATAGTGATGTTTTTTTTTTAGGTTTTTGCACCCAGTTCAGACTTAGAATGGTGTTCCAAACGTTATCCTTATTGTTAGTATTTTTTCGTTTGGGAACCCTCCCCAACCACACCTATTGCCAATCCATATCATACGCATATATAGCCTGGGTCTCAGCTTCCCATACACGGTAAGTTTTTTAACTGCATGAGAGGACACACACAAGCTAGGGACCCCAACGTAGAGAAATACTTTGGCGTAGTGTTGGGGCTCTATTGCATTGATCAATTCAGTAGCTAAATTTCTCTTGATTCATATGTTCATGGCAGTAATGCAGATTCCATTTTTCACATTTTCACTTTACATATAGCTATTGGATTTTTCAAGTCAGTATTCACACAGCAGTTTCTGCTATTCCATGTATTCCCCTTACATAGTCACTGGTGTGCATACCTTATCTCCCCATAGTGATGTTTTTTTTTAGGTTTTTGCACCCAGTTCAGACTTAGAATGGTGTTCCAAACGTTATCCTTATTGTTAGTATTTTTTCGTTTGGGAACCCTCCCCAACCACACCTATTGCCAATCCATATCATACGCATATATAGCCTGGGTCTCAGCTTCCCATACACGGTAAGTTTTTTAACTGCATGAGAGGACACACACAAGCTAGGGACCCCAACGTAGAGAAATACTTTGGCGTAGTGTTGGGGCTCTATTGCATTGATCAATTCAGTAGCTAAATTTCTCTTGATTCATATGTTCATGGCAGTAATGCAGATTCCATTTTTCACATTTTCACTTTACATATAGCTATTGGATTTTTCAAGTCAGTATTCACACAGCAGTTTCTGCTATTCCATGTATTCCCCTTACATAGTCACTGGTGTGCATACCTTATCTCCCCATAGTGATGTTTTTTTAGGTTTTTGCACCCAGTTCAGACTTAGAATGGTGTTCCAAACGTTATCCTTATTGTTAGTATTTTTTCGTTTGGGAACCCTCCCCAACCACACCTATTGCCAATCCATATCATACGCATATATAGCCTGGGTCTCAGCTTCCCATACACGGTAAGTTTTTTAACTGCATGAGAGGACACACACAAGCTAGGGACCCCAACGTAGAGAAATACTTTGGCGTAGTGTTGGGGCTCTATTGCATTGATCAATTCAGTAGCTAAATTTCTCTTGATTCATATGTTCATGGCAGTAATGCAGATTCCATTTTTCACATTTTCACTTTACATATAGCTATTGGATTTTTCAAGTCAGTATTCACACAGCAGTTTCTGCTATTCCATGTATTCCCCTTACATAGTCACTGGTGTGCATACCTTATCTCCCCATAGTGATGTTTTTTTTAGGTTTTTGCACCCAGTTCAGACTTAGAATGGTGTTCCAAACGTTATCCTTATTGTTAGTATTTTTTCGTTTGGGAACCCTCCCCAACCACACCTATTGCCAATCCATATCATACGCATATATAGCCTGGGTCTCAGCTTCCCATACACGGTAAGTTTTTTAACTGCATGAGAGGACACACACAAGCTAGGGACCCCAACGTAGAGAAATACTTTGGCGTAGTGTTGGGGCTCTATTGCATTGATCAATTCAGTAGCTAAATTTCTCTTGATTCATATGTTCATGGCAGTAATGCAGATTCCATTTTTCACATTTTCACTTTACATATAGCTATTGGATTTTTCAAGTCAGTATTCACACAGCAGTTTCTGCTATTCCATGTATTCCCCTTACATAGTCACTGGTGTGCATACCTTATCTCCCCATAGTGATGTTTTTTTTAGGTTTTTGCACCCAGTTCAGACTTAGAATGGTGTTCCAAACGTTATCCTTATTGTTAGTATTTTTTCGTTTGGGAACCCTCCCCAACCACACCTATTGCCAATCCATATCATACGCATATATAGCCTGGGTCTCAGCTTCCCATACACGGTAAGTTTTTTAACTGCATGAGAGGACACACACAAGCTAGGGACCCCAACGTAGAGAAATACTTTGGCGTAGTGTTGGGGCTCTATTGCATTGATCAATTCAGTAGCTAAATTTCTCTTGATTCATATGTTCATGGCAGTAATGCAGATTCCATTTTTCACATTTTCACTTTACATATAGCTATTGGATTTTTCAAGTCAGTATTCACACAGCAGTTTCTGCTATTCCATGTATTCCCCTTACATAGTCACTGGTGTGCATACCTTATCTCCCCATAGTGATGTTTTTTTTAGGTTTTTGCACCCAGTTCAGACTTAGAATGGTGTTCCAAACGTTATCCTTATTGTTAGTATTTTTTCGTTTGGGAACCCTCCCCAACCACACCTATTGCCAATCCATATCATACGCATATATAGCCTGGGTCTCAGCTTCCCATACACGGTAAGTTTTTTAACTGCATGAGAGGACACACACAAGCTAGGGACCCCAACGTAGAGAAATACTTTGGCGTAGTGTTGGGGCTCTATTGCATTGATCAATTCAGTAGCTAAATTTCTCTTGATTCATATGTTCATGGCAGTAATGCAGATTCCATTTTTCACATTTTCACTTTACATATAGCTATTGGATTTTTCAAGTCAGTATTCACACAGCAGTTTCTGCTATTCCATGTATTCCCCTTACATAGTCACTGGTGTGCATACCTTATCTCCCCATAGTGATGTTTTTTTTAGGTTTTTGCACCCAGTTCAGACTTAGAATGGTGTTCCAAACGTTATCCTTATTGTTAGTATTTTTTCGTTTGGGAACCCTCCCCAACCACACCTATTGCCAATCCATATCATACGCATATATAGCCTGGGTCTCAGCTTCCCATACACGGTAAGTTTTTTAACTGCATGAGAGGACACACACAAGCTAGGGACCCCAACGTAGAGAAATACTTTGGCGTAGTGTTGGGGCTCTATTGCATTGATCAATTCAGTAGCTAAATTTCTCTTGATTCATATGTTCATGGCAGTAATGCAGATTCCATTTTTCACATTTTCACTTTACATATAGCTATTGGATTTTTCAAGTCAGTATTCACACAGCAGTTTCTGCTATTCCATGTATTCCCCTTACATAGTCACTGGTGTGCATACCTTATCTCCCCATAGTGATGTTTTTTTTAGGTTTTTGCACCCAGTTCAGACTTAGAATGGTGTTCCAAACGTTATCCTTATTGTTAGTATTTTTTCGTTTGGGAACCCTCCCCAACCACACCTATTGCCAATCCATATCATACGCATATATAGCCTGGGTCTCAGCTTCCCATACACGGTAAGTTTTTTAACTGCATGAGAGGACACACACAAGCTAGGGACCCCAACGTAGAGAAATACTTTGGCGTAGTGTTGGGGCTCTATTGCATTGATCAATTCAGTAGCTAAATTTCTCTTGATTCATATGTTCATGGCAGTAATGCAGATTCCATTTTTCACATTTTCACTTTACATATAGCTATTGGATTTTTCAAGTCAGTATTCACACAGCAGTTTCTGCTATTCCATGTATTCCCCTTACATAGTCACTGGTGTGCATACCTTATCTCCCCATAGTGATGTTTTTTTTAGGTTTTTGCACCCAGTTCAGACTTAGAATGGTGTTCCAAACGTTATCCTTATTGTTAGTATTTTTTCGTTTGGGAACCCTCCCCAACCACACCTATTGCCAATCCATATCATACGCATATATAGCCTGGGTCTCAGCTTCCCATACACGGTAAGTTTTTTAACTGCATGAGAGGACACACACAAGCTAGGGACCCCAACGTAGAGAAATACTTTGGCGTAGTGTTGGGGCTCTATTGCATTGATCAATTCAGTAGCTAAATTTCTCTTGATTCATATGTTCATGGCAGTAATGCAGATTCCATTTTTCACATTTTCACTTTACATATAGCTATTGGATTTTTCAAGTCAGTATTCACACAGCAGTTTCTGCTATTCCATGTATTCCCCTTACATAGTCACTGGTGTGCATACCTTATCTCCCCATAATGAGTCCTACCCTGACTGTCCGATCTACACAAAAAGCATGGGTACTTTGTGTATCCTCCTTGCCCAAGGAGCAAAAAGAGAACTTTCAGGTCAGCACATATTGATCATCCTTGATCCTTGTAGTTACATTTCTTGAGAATTAAGTCTACATTTTCATAGCTTTCCCTCAAATGCACAGAATGCCCTACATGTAGTGAACCATGCTCGCTGCCATAGTAGCAGCTTTCAGAGTTTTTTGGACAAAGCAATAAAGAGTCTCCACTCGCTCACATTGTACTCAATGTTACACTTTTCCATCAGTCCAGGAACATCACTGCAATACACTAGAGCACTGTCTTGAAAAAAGTATGGAGGGAATTCTTTTTCTCTGCTTCTCTAACATGAAAAACAGGTAATAGGAGTTAGTAGGATCATTTCCTTTAGTCTAAAGTCTAAAAGTTCTGCAGATTTTTTAAAAAAAATTGTTTAAAAGAACTGAGAGTCCTCAGTGGTTGATACCTTTTAATGGCTAGCTGAAAAGATGGTAATAATTGCAAGCTTTCGAGACTACTCAGGTCTCTTCATCAGGCATGGTATAACACAAAATCTGAAGAGTCACATATTTATACACAACAGGACATAGAAAAGTGCAGTAAAAAAAAAAAACACAAAAAAAAAAACAAGTTATATAAAACAGAACTATCACTATGGCAGGGGGGCAAACTGTTGTGGCCATAAATTTTGCTGCAGTTCAGTGTGAAAGTTTTATTGTCCTTTGATAAGGGTCTGGTCCGGGCTGTGACACGCTCGGATGTGTGCATAATGGGTATTGTAGGTATGTAGAATTGGGTTTGTAATCCAGAGTCCAGATTTTTTAGGAAGGTCTGAGTTCCTGACTAAATCATTTCATTTAAGCTGTGGAAAAAAAGCTGTAGCTCGTTGGGACTAGAGTGAGAGTCTTCGTAGAAATCCTGCTTGTCACGACCCTGACTTGCAGCGCGGCTCCTGTGCCGGGGCCTTCTGTTGTCGTCCTGCGGAGCCTATATCTGCATTTGTGATGCGGCTTGCGTGCTGTATTATTGTTATTCTTTGCCCTGTGATGGGCTGTTCCCTGCACTTGGTTGTTCGCCGGTTGTGGGAGGGGCTTACACATACTGCTTTTGGATATTTGCTCTGCTTTATCTGGGAGTGTTCACACCCGGAGCAGCTACAGTCATATTCTCTGCTTAGTTGCGGTAAGCACCTGGCTCCTGATTGTTCTGCGATTTGATCTTGGTACTTGACCCTGGACTGAACTCTCACTCATCTCTGCCTTCTCCCCCCCTGACATTTCCATTCCCGTCTGGCTCCCGACTTCGGCTCCTCTCCTGACTATGCCTTTGCCTGACCCTTGTGTTTATATGTACTCTCCTGGTTACCTGAACCCCGGCTTGTTTTACGACCTTGCTCCTGTCTGCTTCCTGAATCTCGTCGTGTCCTCTCTAACCCCAGCCTGCTTGACTTCCCTCCATCTCTGGTGTCCTCAGTGCCATCTAGCTTACTACCTGTTACTGCACCACTCAGTGACCAGTTCCTCACTCCTCTGTGGAAGGAACATTACACTGCTCTTCATATTCATCTCTTATACTGCTTAAGTAAAATGAAAGATGTGCTTTGGACCTCACCACACTCTGGAAGCTGGGTTAAGGAAATCTTGTCTGATCGCAGCACAACATTCATTAAGTTCAATCCAACCTATTAACCCCAAAATTATCCACCAAAGGTCACGCAAAGTATGGTGCAAGAAAAAGCCTATGGGGACAGTGTTTGTAAAAAACAAAGTGTGGATGATTGAATTTTTTCAATATTTTTACTAAGTTCAATAATTGAAGGTATATACCGTACTCGTGGAAATCGCATCTCCCTTTCCAAACTGTTTTACCCTTGTAGACCTGTGTAATTATGTGTTTCAGCCTCGCTTTGACTCCAAGAAGTCAGAAAAAAACAAGACAGTCAAGTAGGTGTCAGTTCTGTGCAAATCAAGGCAGTTCTATTATGAAAACACGAACTACATTTTGCATCATTCCATATTAAGCATGGTGAAATAAGAAAAGTCAATGCTTTCATCACATTAAGGAAGACACCAAGTTAAAAGTTCTCAGCATATATGATGTAAACACATACATGGCAATACAGGATGCTAAGGTGCAGAAGTATTACAATTTACAGATATGTACAAAGTATACGATATATGATCCTCCACATTCAGCATATATAGGAAAACGGTCACCAATAGTTGTTGATCTGACATTTGTATCAAAATACATTACACTCTGACATCCCCAAAACACACCCACTTAAAGAATATGTACATAAAACAAACAGTCAGAAACCAAACTAGTCTTCACGCTATCTAATTATAGGTTAAGTGCAAACCATGCAAAGAAAGGAAACCACAGAAATGTGATGTGGTTAATACTTTGGTATCATTTTGAGAAGCAGCTACAAAAATGTCGTCTATAAATCGGTGCTCTAAGATGATGGAGTAACAATGTAACAGCTTTCAATCGGAGTTAACACAATAACATCTGTCAGCTCCTTAATTTTAAAGAAGAAAAGAGCAAAGAGTCAGGAAAGCTATATGTGCACTCCAGATATACACTGCACATGGGTAGATCATGAATATGTTCAGAATGGACTACACCACTATCAGGAACATCTGGCTGCAGCTTATCACTCCAGAGAACAAAAGGATCAGGCAGGTGAACACCAACTGTCCGATCTGGCCACCATGGGGAGAAGACCGGAGAGTCGAAAGGCCCATTAGAACCCTAAAGACATCTGGGAGATTTGACTAATAGACCTGAAATATGTATGGTCAGCTTAAACGAAATCTGTCAGCAGGTTTTTGCTATGTATTCTGTAATAATCAACACACAGAGTTCAGCTGTGTGTCTTTTATCATATTGTGTGCTGTTGTTTACCTGCAGTGTTTGTTTTAAGTGCAGAAGATAATCATTCCTGGTCTATGTTAGCTAGGGGCCAGCTAGTCTGCCACGTTCCCCGCTGTGATTAGCAGCTCACTATTTATAGACATTGTAAACAGAGCCTGGTGTGGGTGGGGGCAGCTTTCTGAGCTCTGTTGCATTGCTAAATCAAAGAACTCTGAATGTATCAGAACGACTGCACCCAGTAATCCAAGTTATACACCATTGAATTCAGGATCTCTTTGCCTACATCATGCTGCTCTCAGATGAGGGAGCAAAAACCTGCTGACAGATTCCCTTTAATACAATGTATCACTATATCAGGCATCGTATAAGGACATACCACCTAGGTCTCAAAGAAGTCACAAGAAGAGCATTTCTCACACATTTCCCGAACACCACCCAGAATTCAATCTTCTCTAGCACTAAATCAGTGCTTTGAACATAGTGTATAAAAAATGGTTCCGGTATTAGACTTGCAGTACAAAAATGTACATGTATGCTATGCAAACCGCATACAAAATATACTACTTTATTATAAAGAAAGCAATGGATTCTGACCAAGAATATATGTACAAGAAATTAATATCATCAGCTTGTAGAGAAAACAATGATAGACCACGGTTTCTACTCCATTGTTAGCGATAGTCATTGGGTTATTGAGAACTCGTTCCATGTCTGGGCTCCGGATTAGAGCGTGCTGCCCGTGGAGGGACTCCGAATGTCAATGGCAGGAGTTGAAAGGTAGTTTGGTAACACCACCGTGGAGCTCCAGGGATGACTCGGTCCACTCTATGATATCACCAGTGGAGTGAGAAGCGCAGGTGGACAGCTTGTAAATCTCGCCAGAAGTTAAGATGTGGCTCCACATATTAAAGTCAGAGATTTCTCCCACAAAGGCTTGTGTGGAATCAAATCGTCCTCCCAAGGTGTCCTAATTGTTGGAAACACAATTTGATCATGTTCATTAAATATTAACAAATGTACATAAAGATACATTATAAAGAGCTTACATATTGACTATTTGGGAAAAATATTTTTCGGGGAAGGAAGGGGTTAACATGAAAAATCATCGTCTCATATACTCTTGTAGTCTTTATAGACATGATCATAATAGACTCCATCCTTCTTACCTGTTCTTGTCCCAAAATAAATATTCCACCGGGTTTTATTGGGTGCCAAGGTGCCAGGTTTTCACCATTTCCACGCCTCACGCCATCCAGATATGATTCCCATGATCCATCCCTGGAAGACCAGGTGACACAGATATGGTGCCATTTGGCATCATTAATGGCCAGTGGGAGAGTCACCGCCTGTATCACAAAAATATGTCTTTTTAGAATGTGTGCAGCATAGTTAAAAAGCCGTTTTACAAAACTTTGCCACTTCACGTTGTTCATAAGTATCATAATGGGGAACATGAGTTGACAATGTCCCGTTGTAATATTTAGTCTTAAAAGGAATCTTTCAATACCCCAAAATAACATATAATGAGTATGCAGGGCTTTGAAATGCAAATTCACAGACATCTTAATGTCTTTTATCTGTTGTTGCACTCTAGAGAAATTAGCATTTTTATTCATAAGTAAAGATGCGTTAAGTGCTCTGATTGTGACAGAGCACTTAAAAAGCCTCTGCTTCCCCAGCCACCTGCAGCTGCTTACTATGATGGATAGCTCACTATCTAATTTCTTTACCTAGTGCCTGTCACACAGACATTGAGATATCAAAAAAGCTAAAGAGGTTTTGCGCCATTTGCTTTTTATAAGCTCTTTATTTACCTTCAATTTTAATGAGGTTTGTGGCCATAAATCAACTGAGAGGAGTTCAGAAAACAACAGATAGCAGAGTTCTAAACGTTCCATCAGGCTTTCTTAGAGGGTTGACTAATGGGCAAAACTGGTTTATAGTTTGCGCTTAATTTGTTGGCAGAATCACCACCATCCTGCCTTGATTGTTGTGGATGACGCAGACAACAGACCAGCGTTATGCACAGGTTTTTTGGGAGTTTTGCACATGCGCAGATGAAGTGCAGACCTGCGCAGGTGCACTTTCCTTGAGGGGCAGAGCAAAGTCCTGTAAGGCCCCAGCGCTGACTTCAGTTTTAGTTAATAGGCAACAGAGCGTTATTGGACTTTGCACTACCCTTAGAACGACAGCACAAAGTGCAGCTGGGCAAGCTTGTGCACGTGCAAAATATTCCTAGCATTCTAAGGATGACGTACGACCCATCATCCACATCAATCAAGGCAGGAGGATGACGATTCTGTAGATTGCAGAGATGCAGAACTCAATCCACTGATGACCATAGGACCAGACTTTAATGATTTTATACACTCATATCATCAAAGTATTTTTTGGGATATGTAGGATTGAGTTAGTGTCATGTATAGGTTTAACGACTCTGGTAATAAGGCAGGTAAAGGTGGTGACTTTAGTTTATTTTGGGTAAACCTGGTGACAAGTTCCCTCTAGGTCAGAGGCAAAGGCATCAAACCCCTTTGTAGGTGGTGAGGAGGTTCAGCTTGCTTGGCTCTGGGTCGAGGTAATCACTGGAACTATTTTAATTTAAGCTTCAGATGGTTTATTTAGGCTTCATAAACCAGTCAAACATAACAAACTCAACCAATGGAACATTACAGTCCATATACTGCTGGGGGTCTGCCCGCTCAGGTAAATATCCAGCTCTTTTAACACGAGCACTCCAGTGGAGGTCTGCACACCTCCATACACAGAAGCAACAGACTGAATCTTTAAGTCTCAATTTTACCTCCTGGAGCATGCCCTAGGGTGGAGATATGTGAACAGCCATTACACCCAATTTATTGACTGTTCACAAAAACCTGACCTTGGCAAGGCTATTAACCCTCTCAGTACTTAACATGCTAGAGCCTGCTTCTGGGTTTACATCAACCTTGGTGAAACATACTTTATTTTTTGGGTTATAAGACGCACCGGATTATAAGCCGCACACTGAATTCAGAGCAAAAAAGGATGAAAAAAAGGGATCCGTCTTATAGTCCGGTGGTGTCTTACTGGAGGGGGCGGCAGCGGTGGTGGAGCGGGGTCACAGGAGACAGGGACGTTGGGTGTCCCAGATGCTGTCCCAGAAACTGTCAGCTATGCTGATGCTGGAGCAGCTGTGCTGCGGCTGCGGCGACGGCTGAGGCAGCTGTGCTGGGGCTCAGGCTGTGATGGGAAGTGAGTGCTTCAAAGAAATGGCGCCCTGGGTTAGTGCGTGCGCAGATTGAGATCTCGGCTCAATGGCAAGCCAAGATCTCATCTGCGCAAGCGCCTCCTCCGAGCACTATTTTCTTAAGTCCTAAGGAGGCAGCGCGTGCGCAGATGAGATCTTGAGCTGAGAGCTCCATCTGCACACGTGCCAACTCCGGGCACCATTCTTTCAAACCTGCACCGCCTGCCCCACAACGCCAGCCCAGCTACCGCAGAACCCAGCACAGGTGCTGCCGCACCAGTCGCCCCAGCACCAGCCACCCTGCACAGCTGCCACAGCACCATCCACCCCAGCACCATCCGCCGCAGACCCTGCACAGCTGCCCCAGCACTAGCTGCCGCAGACCCTCCACAGCCATCACACCCCCCCACACTGCCGCCGCACCAGCCCAGCCACCACAGCCCTCTCACAGCCACAGCATTTCTCACCAGCGTCCTGCGACCCCTCTCTACCATCCCCGGTAAACTACATTCAGATTATTCAGAAATTTTTGGAGGAAAAGTGCATCTTATAATCCGAAAAATACGGTATGTCCCTCGCAGAATTTTACCCTTGACCCTCCTACAGTGGTCAGAGTTTTCACTCTGTAGACAGTAACTAAATAACCTATAAGTTACCAAATCATTAAGAAAAACTCAAGAAAATAATACAGTTTTGATTTTAAGTTACTAAAAAATATAAACTACAAATTAAAGTAATAAAATAAAAATTGCTTTATTGTTAATATGCCCTTTAATTTAAAAAAAATGCAGTTTTTAGAATTAAATTGTAAATTAAATTTTGTGGATAAGAGTTCAAAATACAAGAAATCCTTAGAATTTACTAAACAGTTAAACAGAATAAATAGATGTAAGTGATAGATTACCTTGTCATTGATGAGCAATTCCATGGGGTTGTTTCCCCACTCGATCAGCACCAATTCATTGGCCTGGCCTGGAACGGAGTATGAAAAAGGTGTGCCCACTCCGGGGGAAGAGGTGGACTTCAACCACAAGCAGATGGTGAATGCGAAGATCTCGTGGTGAAGAGTCCTTTTCACCTTGGCATACATATAACTTGTTCGGAGAGGGAAACTGACTCTGAAATCATTCGACTTTTTGTCCGTTTTATGTCCTATTGGAAGGAGATAAGAAATGAGGAAGAATGAGTTTGCCACTTATCCTTAAATAAACACAATAGTCAAACATGAGGTCAACAAAGTCCTTACTGTATATTTGTTTAACGTGTATAAAGCTCATTCTATAGTTAATGATTACATGTATGCGACGTATAAGATAGAGTATACAGTGTAGTCATATGGCATCCTGTAATAAACAAGCTGGCTTCAGTCCACGGTAGAGACCTGGTTTGTGCAACTTCGAGCTCCGTTTGTCCCTTTTATCGCCAGTGTAGTCTACAACGATTTTGCATCCAACTAAAAAGATGGGATGTTTTGTACTCTGTTTGCAACATTGAAGGTGCTGAGCCCAATTCATCATTTGTGGTGGGGTTTGTCACTTTTTTTGTTGTCTGATGTTTCTTGTGCGAAATTGTTCAAAATGGCACACATGGTTCAAGAATTTTGTGCACAGTCAAACATGGTCTTTTTTGTCTTTATAGAGAACCTGTCATGTCCCCAAATGCTACTAATCTATAGATATAGTGTTAATCTGTAAATTAGTAGAATTACAATCCTGTCCTGCTGCCTTACTGAAAGTATAGCTATTGGGCGTAATGCCCATACTGGTATCCTCGCTCTGTCCTGACCCCTTTCCCGTTGGGGATGTTGGTTCTCTCACCTTCCTGGTCGTCCTGCAGTGGCTACGCCGTCCTCAGTTCGTGCTGCCATCTCCCAGGGCCTGCACACACCACACAGGTCTCCTGGGAATGCCCATAGGGTGCGTACACAACCACGCCCCTTTTCTTAAAGGGCCAGTGTGTCTTGATCCTTAAGTGCCTCTCAGGTCAGCTGAGAGGTTTCAGGTATTTAAGGCACCTTCCCTTTAAGGGAGGTGCCTAGGCAATGAGTTCCTAACGTTGCTAGTTCTCAGGTCCCATTGTGCTGCTGTCATTGTGCTGAGTTCTGCTGCTGACTCGTATCTGTGTTTCAGTGCTCTACCAGTTTTCTGACCTGCTGCTACCAGCCATGCTGGCTGGCTACCACGATACCCACTGCTGCAAGTATCCATGCCAGTCGCTGCTATTACATCCATACCGTATGGATCCTTGACTCTGCCTACTGGTGCTGTCACTTCAATCAGAGACTGTACTGTATCCGTGGTGCCACAGATCCCCTGGGTTTGCCTTCTGCTGGCTGCTTACCAGCGTGTGTTCCTGCTGTCACCTAAAGTGGCAGTAGTGAAGGCTCGTTGGTCGATCCAGTTCGCTTCCCCAGGCAAGGGAATGGTACTTTTGGTCCAGTGGACCCACTAATAATGCATTGGCCCCGCAAGCATAACACCGGGAGAGAATGCATGTTGTTCCTTCTGAGACCTGACGTCTTTCAGTCATTAGGGTCAGTGCACAGTAAGTGGCAGCTGTAAGCATGCCATGATACTTTGATTGACAGCTCTTTGTGCAGTGCATCTGGACAGGGCTAGCTGTCAATTAAAGTGCTATGGTTTGGTTACAGCTATTGCATACTGTGTGCTGAACGGTGACAGTAGCCACTCCGGGCATGCCTCTATGACTAAAAGCCAGTGGCTCGTGAGAAAAATGAAGTAAAAAACGAACAAACAAGAGAGTGGTGGTTTAAAAAAAGGCACAAATGGAAAGATCAATATGACACAAACAATAAATGGAGCAAATACCAAAATCTTGACAAAATAGAAGGCACAAATGTAACAATCAGGCCCTATGGCTTTGTCATGGGAATGTCTGAATCGATTCAAATGGAAGGCCTAGATGGAGTCAGTGTGTGTTACTGTGTGGAAATGTAATTTACTTTGCTGTATGCAGCACTGTCACTGGTGTGTCACGAGTAACAGACAGTCCCTTGGTGTCCAGCAATAGAAGGTCACAGCGTTTGGCTGCGCAAAATGCTCCCTGACTTTCTATTGTTCCTGCTGTTAGTAATCAGGGTACTGGGTATTAAGTGTGATGAATTTTCATCCTTTCCCTCTAGGACCCTGTGGATCTCTTCTTCCCTTCAGCTGCTAATGATATGTATTTCTCCTTTGGTTTTAATACTCTAATTTTGTTTGAACCTGTGCTGGTGATATTCAGTTTACTTCACAAGCTCTGGATGCAAGCAGGTGGCTTGCACTCATCTGTAGGACTGTTGCTGCCCTTTGCTGAGTTTCTTCTTGAGGCATCTGGAGATAAGATGTTCATGCACGTTCCCCATGTGTGTCCTCCTTGTGTTTTCTTTAGTGTTTAATGAGGTTGACGATGAGCTCATCCCACCTGTTCCCTATTTAGGGCCCATCTAGATGGATACCCATCCTAGGATCAGGTATCCGTCTCAGCACATAGGTGTGGAACCTATCTAGGGTGGTGAGGGCCAGCAGGAGGTTTGATCAAGGGTCACCATTCTTCCCCTTCCCTAGACACAGGGTTTCCCTTCCCTTTTGCCGTTCGCTTGGTACTCCCCGTACCTAGCATGACAAGCACATTCTTGTAAAGTAATTTATTATTCCTAGGCAGCTCCAGAACGGGATATCTGTGATGGCGCTGCAAAAGAACTGGAAAATTGTTGCCATTATTCACCCAGAGATTACAGCTAATTGTCGGGGGTCCCAGTAGTGAGACTTCTAGTCCATTGTCGGCTGGCATTCCTAACATACAGATTGTCCAAATCATACAACCCCTTTAATCTTAATTGATATTCTAAATTTGGAAGGGGTTACCAAGAATAATGTATTCTGGTGTACTATCCGGCAGTGAGTACCCTCATCTCCAATGTTGAAATAGTAAGACCCCCCAACCACACACCAAACCTGGGCAGATATTACACAATCACCTGTGTATTGTCAATGTATAGATGAAAGTCACAAGTTGGCTTGAAGATACTTGTGTCCTAGCAATGGCAGCGGACCACTTGGCTGATATGGGGCTCGTAAGTTGGGGTAGAGCCGTCACCGAATGGCTCTGCCCAAACCCACCATCTAATTTTCAATGCAATGCAATGTAATGAATTTCAGTGAAATCAGTGGTGAAGTGGGAATCCGTCAGCTCTATGACAATGGCGCATCTGATTTCCTGCATAGCAGGCACAGCGATATCACTAGATCTCACCTGCTGCTCGGAGCCTCAATCTACACTCAGCACCGACAGGAGCAGCTAATCAAGGATGTGGGCTAGGTTTCTATTTTTTATTGTGTCAGTTCATTTCTCTGCAAGGGGGGGAGTAGGGGCACCATACTGTAATGGGGGCATTGTGGAGGCATCATACAGTTATGAGTGGCACAGTGGGGACCTCATGCTGTAATGGGGTCACTGTGTAGGAATTATACAGTTATGGGTGGCACACTGTATTGAGGGGCACTGTGTAGCTATCATACACTTGTGGGTGGTGCAGTGGGGGCATCATACTGTAATGGGGGCATTGTGGAGGCATCATACAGTTATGGGTGGCACAGTGGGGGTGTCAAACTGTAATGAGGGGACCTGTGTGGGTATCATACAGTTGTGGGTGGCACAGTGGGGGTGTCAAACTGTAATGAGGGGACCTGTGTGGGTATCATACAGTTGAGGGTGGCACAGTGGGGGTGTCAAACTGTAATGAGGGGACCTGTGTGGGTATCATACAGTTGTGGGTGGCACAGTGGGGGCATCATACTGTAATGTGGGCACTGTGTAGGCATCATACAGTTGTGGGTGGCATCATACTTTAATGGGGGGCATTGTGGAGGCATCATACAGTTGTGGGTGGCACAGTGGGGGCATCATACTGTAATATGGGCACTGTGTAGGTATCATACAGTTGTGGGTGGCACAGTGGGGGCATCATACTGTAATGTGGGCACTGTGTAGGCATCATACAGTTGTGGGTGGCATCATACTTTAATGGGGGGCATTGTGGAGGCATCATACAGTTGTGGGTGGCACAGTGGGGGCATCATACTGTAATATGGGCACTGTGTAGGTATCATACAGTTGTGGGTGGCACAGTGGGGGCATCATACTGTAATGTGGGCACTGTGTAGGCATCATACAGTTGTGGGTGGCATCATACTTTAATGGGGGGCATTGTGGAGGCATCATACAGTTGTGGGTGGCACAGTGGGGGCATCATACTGTAATATGGGCACTGTGTAGGTATCATACAGTTGTGGGTGGCACAGTGGGGGCATCATACTGTAATGTGGGCACTGTGTAGGCATCATACAGTTGTGGGTGGCATCATACTTTAATGGGGGGCATTGTGGAGGCATCATACAGTTGTGGGTGGCACAGTGGGGGCATCATACTTTAATATGGGCACTGTGTAGGTATCGTACAGTTGTGGGTGGCACAGCGGGGGCATTACACTTTAATAGGGGGCATTGTGGAGGCATCATACAGTTGTGGGTGGCACAGCGGGGGCATCACACTTTAATAGGGGGCATTGTGGAGGCATCATACAGTTGTGGGTGGCAGAGTGGAGCGCTTATGCTGTAATGAGGGGACTGTGCATGCATCATACAGTTATGGGTGGCACATTATGGGCATCTTACTGTATTGGTAGCATTGTAGTGGCAACATGCTCGACTGGAATAACTATGTGGGAATCAATGTGTGGGAGGAATGCGCTGCGGGGGCATTATAATGTGCATGTAGGGGTACTATTGTTATAGGGAATTCACTATGAGGACATCATACTCTGTTGGGGCAGTTTTGCTCTGAAAAGGGCATAAAGAAGACATCATACTGGATTGAGAAAAAACAAATTCGAAAAAAAAATGTATTGGTTCAATTAAGACTTTTGCTATGGGGCCCCATGTACATCAATATGTACATCCATGTCCTTGATGACCTTTTAGATTTTTCAAGTCCTATAATAAATCATGTTTTTTATTGGTATATATAGACAGGTCTTAATTTTGGGAAAGTCTTACCTTTTTCGTTTCCATGCAGGACATTGTCCACCTTGTGTCTGACGTGGTCTTCATTCGTTTGTTCATGGTCCTTGTCATTGTGCTCTGTCGCGTTATGTTTTTCATGGAGCTGCTGTTCCAAGATACTGATCTTCTTGTGGAGGGTGTCTCTTAAAGATGTTGAAAAGAGACTGGAATTTCTGTTTCTCTGTTAAAAAAAAAAAAAGATATAACAGATGACAGCTTACTTATGTCAGAAGCTTATATCAGAAGCTTCCATCATCATATGGGCTGTCCCATATTGTTTAAAGACATAGTACTCTTAGTTTATGTAAACTTTTGACTTTGCAGAAAGTAATAAAAATGCCTTAAAACATTCTCTCTCTCATTATTCTGGAATTTGGCAAATATAAATAATTTTGGTTCCTAATTGACCTAAAACGGGAAAGGTTTATTCTGATTTAATCTCAGATAGTTAGTAAAACAGTAATAGGGCTTAATATAATGCTGTAATGCTATATTGCTAGAAAGCTATGAGGGACCCATTATAATTTATGGAAGGCTGCTGTAGGGCCATTATAGTTTATGCAAGCAATTATACAGTGTGAAAGTTTGTGTGGGGTCTATCATATTGTGCGGAGGGCTGTGTAGGGGCCATTATACTATTTGAAGGGCTAGTATGGGCTATTATACAGTGTTAAGAGGTGTGGGGACATTACACTGCATATAGGGCTGTGTGGGGGTAAAGGTTGGAGGATCATTCTGTGTTGGGGTTACCATATTTGCTATGGTAGTTGAGGGGAGTACAGTAGGATCATCATTCTGTACACGTGGAGGGTACTGTGGGGGAATTCACTATGGGGGTATGGTACAGTATTTGTGGAGCACATTTGTTGGCTTCATTAGGAGGAAAATTACTTTGTGAGGGCTGTAAAGGGCTGTAAATCTCTGAGATACGCTCTCCTGTGACCCACCGTCTCAGACAGGAGCCTTGCACTCCTGCATCCTGAGCTTGGCACTTCTAATAGGTCTTTTAAGCGATCAGGGGGATTCTCAGGAAATGGTTTCTCATTGATCTGATCAGAATTAAAATCCCCAAACTATATTTTAAAAATCTCATTGTCTAATTATTTTTTAACAATGCTGCCTTTTATGTTTTACATTGAGTAAATCAATGTAGGATTTTATTTTGCTTAGAATTAAATCAACCAATCATTATTTGTGTATGGTTAATTACAATATGTGAAATATTTGGCAACAGAAGGGCATCATTCAGAGAGGCAACACAGAGATCAAAGGTAGAAACCCTGAAGGAGCTGCAGAGTTCCCAAGCAGAGACTGGAGTATCTGTCCATATGAACACAATAAGCCACACACTCCATAGAGCTGGCTTTTATGGAAGAGTGGACAGAAGAAAGCCTTTACTTACAGCCAAAAATTAGAATACTTGTTTTGATTTTGCCAAAAAACATGTGGGAGACTCCCCAAATACGGTGCTGTGGTCAGATGAGACCAAAATTGAACTTTTTGGCCACCATGGTAAACGCTATGTCTAGTGCCAAACCAACACATCACACCAAGAACACCATACCCACAGTGAAGCATGGTGGTGGCAGCATCATGCTGTGGGGATGTTTTTCAGCAGCAGGAACAGGAAAAATGGTGCTTGTTGAGATGAAGATGGGAGCTGCACAGCTCGACAATGGAACAGTGGTCGCAGCTGGGTACTGCACATTTGCCCCCTATTGATTCAAATATGGGGTGGATATGCAGTACCCGCCTGTGGTCATTATAGTGTTGACAGACTTGTGCTGTGCAGGTCCTCAACTGAGTAGTTCCGGGAGCTGATTTGCCGGGATTCCGGGTGTCACAACCTCACCGATCAGACATTAATGGCCTATCAATGTCTCGTCGATTTTAAAGTCCTGGACAGCCCCTTAAAGCACATCTCTTATCTGCCATTTCAGCCTTACATGTTGATTTATTTGCAAATAGACTGGGGAAAGAAAATTTGGCCATACACATCCAATAACTTTTTATTATTCGAACAATCAGTTATGTTCAAATCCAACATGCCGATACCTTTCTTCTTTGACAACTGCCATTGGAGGACAATCAACAGGCCCTATCGATATTAGGGGAATTAGATGACTTTTTTTGCAAATCTAAGGCCAAAATAAAACATTGTGTCCAACATGGTGGTTGCAGAGTAAAGTTTGTGAATGCTTTGATGTCTCAGGACTTGAACAACTTCTAGAAGGAAACAAGAATTCTACAGCATATTTTAGAAACCATGTCTACCACCAGAACATTTCGACACAGGACAGCTAGAGGTCGCTAGTAATTTGTTTTCTCACATAAATGGAACCCCGATGTAAATGCTCAACATAGAGAACAGGATAAATGTGCACTGATTGCCACCAACAGAATTCAACTCCACCCACAAAAAAATAAGTTTCCACTCAGGTCCATCACCTGTTACGTCGACATGTTTTCCATTGTTGCAGTGAGGAGAGTCCTCTTAACATATGGGGGGGGGGGGGGGGTGTCTCCAGAAAGATGAGCTGGTCACAATGTATTCCAGCCAAAATGGCGCTCCTTCCCTTCCGTGCCCTGCCATATGTCCAAACAGTAGTTTTACACTTCACATAGGGTATCAGTGTACGCAGGAGACATTGTACCACAGACTTTTTGGTACATTATTCCTGTTACCCTTGTGAAAATTAAAAATATGGAGCTCAAACCATTTAACAGGCTTTGTGGTGAAGAGGTTAAGTGCCATCATAATTGATGACTTTAATAAAACAGTGCTATATAGTGAGTGCTTAAGGTCTAAAGGGGTTTCCCAAGACTAAAAGCCCCTATGCACATTACATGGTTGTTGGCCAAACGATGCTTCAGCCGATCGTTCTGCTAACAGTCATCTTTCCTGTACACAGGAGCACTCGTTCAGCTGAATGCTGCTGTGTTCTCTATAGAAAAAAGTGAAAAGCCGCCAAGAGATATTTCTGCCAGCGGCTTATCTCTGTGAGAAAAACGCAATTGTCAGTCCAACATCGGACATGCTCAGTCGAGATCTTACCTGACAATCAGTCATCCGGCACATCTATCCACAATGTAATCGTCAGTCAACATCGGACATGCTCGATCGAAATCTCCCCCGACAATCAGTTGGCCGGGATCTCTATCCACCACGCAATTGTCAGTCCAACATCGGACATGCTCGATCGAAATTTCCCCCAACAATCAGTCAGCCGGGACCTCTATCCACAATGCAATTATGAGTCCAACATCGGACGTGCTCGATCGAAATCTCCCTGTACAATCAGTCGGCCGACAGCTCTATTCACAACGCAATTGTCAGTCCAAAATCGGACATGCTTGATCAAAATCTCCCCCAACAATCAGTCAGCCAGCACCTCTATCCACAACGCAATTGTCAGTCCAACATTGGACATTCTCGATTGAAATCTCCCCTGACAATCAGTCGGCCGGCGCCTCTATCAACAAAGAAATTGTCAGTCCAACATTGGACAAGCTTGATTGAAATCTCCTCCGACAATCAGTCGGTCAGGACCTCTATCGACAACACAATTGTCAGTCCAACATTGGACATGCTTGATCAACATCTCCCCCAACAATTAGTCATCCAGCACCGCTATCCACAATGCAATTGTCAGTCCAACATTGGACTCTGCCGACACCTCAATCCACATTAGAGGGTTGGCCAAATTTATGATTATCAGTAGGTGCGGACAACTTTAGTCTAATGTGTATGGGAGGCCTAAGATATTGAGCTGGCCATACACAATAGATAAATGTCAGCTAAACTAGCCACAAGAATGTTGGTAAGAGCATCCTGACTATCCATAGCACATGGTGTTGGGGGATAGAAGGTCCTTGGGATATTAAATCTCAATACCAAGTCTTTTTGTTTCTAGGGAAGATAAACTAATTATTTGTTGATCTGATGTTTATGGCCACCATAAATGAGATGTATAGTACAAGCCCAGTGGGGCATGTTACTTTCTAAAATGTGCTAAAATTCTGTCTCAAATTGAGCCAAAAATCTAGTTTAAGAGTTTTAGACACTTTAGCATCTGCTGCAGTTTTTAGGCTTAAAAAGTTGTTTACTAATTGGTGGTAAAAACGTACACTAGACACATAATTTATCGCCCAGCATGACCCATTGTGATAAATTTAATGAATTTTAAGACTGTCTAGTCCTAGCTTACACTGTCTAATTTTTCCCCAGGAATAGTAAATCTACCCCAGAGTGTTAACCGACTAAACTCAAGGAGCTTAATGTCACGGAAGTTGAACGGAGGTTCCTTGGTATCAATGCTCCTAGACACAGTTCTTCCCTTAGGAATTCCCTATTTTTTCTGAAATTGTATTTGCAGCTCTTGATATGGCAAGGTTTAAATTTTATGATGTTTAATAACAGTCTAACGACTACTAATTACCGAGCGAAAATCAACTACACCCCGGTGATACAGTTCTCTACGGAAAAAGGCTCACCGTGGATTAGGCTTACACAAAAGGCACGAGAGGTCACTAGAAATTTCTTTGTCTGGACATAAGGACGGACAACTGCAAACTTTTTTTTAACTCCAAAGCTAACAAGTAGAAGAAAAGTATTCGAGGGAGAAAAACACCTTTGAAGTTTAATTTCGATCCTAGACAATAACACTTTTGAGAACACCCAAGACAAGCTCATCAAGCAAACAAATTCTATGTGTCCTCAGCCTATATGCCATATTATCAAGCCGCTCCCCAATTTTTGTGACCACTATTTTATATTCCTCTTGAAGAATACTGTACAAACTATATTCTTCTAAATGTATTAACAAATGTGACCGATAGAGCTTAATGCTCCCGTACATATTAGACTAAGGTCCTCCACATCAGTTGGATTGGTCCAAAGTCTAATGTGTATGAGGACAGCCCAACTCTCCCCAACTCTGTTCATACGCTACCATTTTAGTGTAGATACAATGTTTTGATCGCTTCTTATTGAATTTTATTGCAATGTTACGGCTGCCCATAAAGCCATAATTATGGCATGAGTTTTTATTCTCATTATGAGGTTTACCGGTCAAATTAATTTATTTTATATTTTCATAGAACAGACATGTTTGAATGTAACGATACCAAGGATGTGCATTTTTTATTATTTTACTTTAATGGGGCAAACCGTGGGGTGATTTCAACTTTAGTGTTTTTTTTTATTTTTTATATTTTAAAAAATTATGTTATTACTTTTTTAAATAATAGTTGTTTTTCTTTTTACTTTTTACTGAATTTACTAGTCCCTTTAGGAGACTTGAAGTTGCGATAGGCCATCAAGTGTAAGGAAAGATCCCTGATCAGCGTGTAAGCCCCCATCAAAGGCAGGGACACAGCCAATGACGTAAATATATGTCATCGGTTGTGAAGGGGTTAAAAATATAAATCTGAAAATTGTGACATGCATTTGTATTCAGCCTCCTGTAGTCTGATACCCCTATTTAAAATCCTTTTTGACCATTTGCCTCCAAAAGTCACCTAACTAGTAAACCGAGTCCACTTGTGTGTAATGTATTCTTAGTATAACAACTAAGGGCCTCAGAGGTTTGTTTGAGAACATTTGGGGTCAAACAGCATCAAGAAAAACAAGGAATACACCAGACAGGTGAGGGATAAAAGTGTGGAAAAGAGTGAAGCAGGGTTAGGTTATAGAGAAATAGCCCAAGCTCTGAACATCTCACAGAGGTCTGTTCAATCTGTCATCCAAAAATCGAAGTAGTATGACACAATGGTAAACCTACCAACACATGGCCGTCCACCTAAACCAACATCCCAAGCAAGGAGAACACTAATTAGAAATAGCCAAGAGGTCCATGGTCACTGGAAGAGCTGTAAATTTACAGCTCAGGTGGGAAAATCTATCCACAGGACAACTACACTGTATTAGTCCCATTCTCCACAAGTCTGACCTTTATGGAAGGAACAACATGCTAAATAACACTTAACATAATAAAGAAAATTACCGCCAGATATCACAGAGTGGAATATCTCAAAGAACATGTTGGGCATCCTTTATTTTGGCAGTATGACTCAAAATAAAAAGGATTATTATTATTATTCTTTTATTTTAAATCAGACGCAGGTTAGACTCACTATGTACGAGGGAGCATAAATAAATAAATAACAACACAAGTAATGCATTTCTATTTCTGTAATAAAAACAAATACTAAACAGTTTTAGAAAACATACCATAGGATTACATATTTTTTAAGCAAAATTTACATATCTCTACCTGTAAATGTTCCAGTCTGTCCTTCAATGATTCCAGCATTCTTTCCATTTGAGGGGCACCAGGTGAGGTCACCTCTGGAGGGTCCTCCATCGTGTTTGGTGGAGCACTTGATTTGCGATAGTTGGAGTCATGTGCTGCCTGTTCCCTGTATGCCCGATGGTTGACGTGATGATAATCATGATCAAAACCATGGGGATTCTCTCTATCATAGGTATGTACTTGTTCATGTCCATGCTCCCGCTCATGACCATAGTCTCTTTCATGACCCTCTTCCCATTCATGTCCATGTTCTCTTTTGTGCCCGTGTTCTCGGTCTTTGCCATGCTCCCATTCATGTCCATGGTCCCTGTCATGTCCTTCTTCCCACTCGTGACCATGGTCCCTTTTATGACCATTTTCTCTGTCGTGTCCATGTCCAGTCTCATGCCCATGGGGACTTTCATGTCCATGGGCACTTTCATGTCCAAATTTTTCATTATACCCATGTTCTCTTTCTTGTCCGTGCTCAGAAGAATGACCAAAGCCTTCTTCGTGACCTCTATTATTAGGGTATCCTTCACAACGGCTAAGCTTCACAGTTAGCTCTCTGATGGTTTCCCTCTGATCTAGGATGGTTTCCTTCTGATGAACAACTGTCTCACGAAGATGTAGAATGGTTTCCTTTGCTTCTTCTTGCATGCCCACCCAGTGTCCTCCACCACTTGTACTGTGACGCTGCATGTTTGGCTGGCAGTCCATATCTAAAGGCATTGGGGTGCAAACAAATTTTGGAAGAGAATATTCCCCCATGCAAATTTTTACCAGTAGGGTATAAAATAAAGCTAAAAGTGAGAACAGCTTCATTTTGTCAGAGGGATTTATCAGTTTGGAAAAGTGCAAGTATAGTCCCTTTTGACTGGCTCTCTGTCTTCGTATGCTTCAATTGTCCTTCTTAGTAGAGAAATGACATTCAAAGGATTTTAAAATCTGATTTGCTGCATTTCTAATGTCACCTCCCTCTGTAATGAGCAAATCCTCTTCTGTGGTTCGTCAACGTCTCTCTTGTTCTAGCAACTTGGTCTGAAAATGGCATTAGGGAGAAGGCTAATATCCTTAAATCCCCGGGAGGCCCAACCTCTATCCTAGGTGTCCTACATGCAACCGGAGCAGATGAAAGACTTACTTTAAACATAGCTATTAACTCAGGAGGACTTTAAGGAGATAATGCCTTGATAAACTATTTGTGGCCTGGAAAACCTTCTGGACAGGCAGCATACAGCCAGTAAAAAATTAGATTCTCTGAAGACATATTTTATCTCAATTTTACTATCGTAATGATGATTACGTATGTAATTATGGGATTCATCATCAAACAAACATTTCAAACAATAAACATTTACCGGTCAGCAGTGTGATCAAATGCAACAAAACATCAACATTTGCATAAGACAACATTTTACTTTTTCTTGGCTGCAGGTGTTACCAGAGGGCTGGTCCCACCCCCTGGCTCTGGATACTCAAGGGACATGCTCAGGCAAAATGTCCAACTTTGTCACATTGCCGGCAGATCGGCTGCCCTTTGGTATCGTAACGGTCTGGGCAACGGGTTTCTTCCACGTCGCTGCCAAGGGAGGTCATCAGCACTGGAAGCCAGTTCCATGGTTACAGGTTGCTGAGCCCCCGCCTTGGTTTGCACCGCTTTGGTCAAAATAGCAATATCTTTGATCAATTCCAGGATCTGGAACCGCAGTTCATTGATGGAGTCCTTTCCCAAGGTTTGTTTCTTGGCTTCCACCATTACTGGTGTATCTGGCACCAACTCTGGTTGCTGAAGCATGGTACTGCAGTGATCTGGTTCATGCAATGCCCGGATGGCCCGATCTTTGAACTCCGCAAAGCTGAGGTTAGGATTTTGCATGGACACTATGCTCAGCTGGGTCCGGTGGGCATCAGACAGGAGCCCTTCAATTAACTGGTCTGTCAGTAGGCAGTTCTCATCTGTCACCCCCTCCAGTTCCACCTGCTAAACAGCTCTCATCGCCTCCTGGAGATTCAAAGCATAGTCCCGTTTGCTGTCCTGCCCCTTTTGCTTGCATCCGTAGAATTGAATGTTTATCTCAGTTGCTGCCCGGGTGTCGAAAGATTCCTTGAGTTTAGTCAAAATGTCCTTTACCACTCTTTTATCGGTCTCGAGCCAGGACTTGACTTCTCCCTGAACTGTCACGGTCAGTTGGCCAATAAGGATGCTGGCTTTCTGGTCCTCCGTAGTAGGGTACACCCAGAATAAATTGTATAGTGTCTCCTTAAAGTTAGTCAGGGTATATGCCTCCCTGGAATGCTGGGGTAGCCATGTTGCTCCCGGGAGGTACGGCATGGTAAACGGTATCACTGGAGTTGCTGCTACGGCTATGGGAACAGTATCTGCTTCCTCCTCAGTGGATATCTCCTTGCAGGCACAGGGTTTCCTGCTGATTTACGGCAGTGGGACTCTCCTTCGCACTCTTTCTTGGCTCCACCCACGCTTTTGCGCTCTTTTTGGGTTCCGCCAATGATGACACGCCCCTTCTTTTCCCGTACGGAATGATTAATGCGACTGTCTTTTTAAAGAAATACGTTTTGACACAGTTCTGTAAGGTGCACAGTACCCGTTGTGATGGGCACAATATCCTGTTTGTGACGCCAAAATGGAGCACCCCACAAGGTCTGGGGAACACTCGTCACTGGGCCGGTGAGGGTCAGGGGGTTGTCACGGGTGGCCCTGCCAGGTGGCGGCACATGTGCTTATTTATTGTGCCTGTGTCGCCCTGCTGCAGTCTATGCCTGCTGTGCCTGATGTCCAGTGTCTGATGATGTATGTCCAATGTCTGGAGCCTTACCAGATCTACTGTTTCTGATGACCTCTGCCTGATACCGGGAGTCTTGCCTGATGACTTCCTGTGTCTGTCCTGTTCCTGAGTCAGTTGTCCTGTGTTCCTGTTTGTCTCCGTGGCTGGGTCCAGCCAGTATCAGTCCTGCCTAAGTTTCTGGTCCATTCCTGTGTCCTGGGACTAGCCTGATCCTGACCTGTTCCTGAACTGTACTGTGTTCCCATGCCAGTCCTGCCTGTCCCCCTGTCGTGCGGTCACCTAGCCCTGGCTCAGCTGCCACAGTCCCTGGATGCCACCCTTCCTTTGCCTGGATGGGTCCGGGTCCTACCTGTGGTATAGTGGGTCCACCTCACCGTTTAGGATGCGTTCACCATCCCCTGGCGCTCACTGCCTCATCCCCCGGCGGTAGGCATCATAACAGTAAGGCTATGTGCCCACGCTGCGGATTTTGCCGCGGATTTGTCGCGGATTTACCGCGGATTTTCCGAAAATCTGCAGCAGCGGCACTTCCAAGCCATTTCAATGGCATTTTGGAAATGCTGTGTCCATGCTGCGGATTTTTCCGCGGCGGATTTGCCGCGGATTTTGATCCGGAAAAATCTGCAGCATGTCAATTATTGTTGCGGATTTTGGTGCGGATTTTGGGTATAGAATGGGGGAAAAAAAAAAAATCCGCATCAAATTCCGCGGCAATTCCGTGGTAAATCCGCGGCAAAAATAAGGTGCGGATTTGCTGCGAAAGTCGCGGATTTTCATGCAGAAAAATCTGCAGGTACATTCTACCGTGGACACATAGCCTAAGAGCACAGATTCCACCATCTTAAATAAGAAGGGATCCAATGTGATAGGCTTCCAACAACATGATCTCAAGTAAGGCTGGAATCACACTTGCGAGTGTAAAATCGGAACGAGTCTCATGCTAGAAAGTAGCATGAGCTTTGTCCGAGTGTTGATCCGAGATCAATGCAACTGCAATGCGATTCTGTGATTTTTCACATGATTGTAGTCCATGTGCAATCCGTGTGTGATCCGTATGTGATCCGTTTTTATTCTCAGCAGCTATGTCATCTGCCATTCAGCTCTGCTACATGGCCGCTGACAGCAGACACAGACAGTGCCATGTAGCAGAGCTGAATGGCCGCTGGCAGCAGACATAGACAGTGCCATGTAGCAGAGCTGAATGGCCGCTAACAGCAGACACAGACAGAGTCGCGGGATCAGAATGAAGTCGGATGAACTTCACCCGACTTCATTGTCATCCCGCGGCTCTGTCTGTGTGTCATGGCCTGATTTTCGGTCGCCGGTGAAGGTGTCACCGGTGACCGCAAATCCCCTGAGTGACTTTAGTGATCTGCGCTATCAGCGATGACATCACTCAGGTCACCCGCGGCCACAGCAGAAGTCCTCCCGCTGAGATCTGTGGCCGCGGGTAACCTGAGTGATGTCATCGCTGATAGTGCGACTCACTTCAATCGCTGCGGGGAGCTCAAAGAGAGCGGTCATTGTCTGTGACCGCTCTCTGTCAGGTTCTGATGTAGCAGAGCTGAAAGCGTCATGGGACCTCTGTGGATTACGTCAGACCTGGAGGGGTATTTGGGGGTTTAATAAAGTGGTGAAAGAGGGTGTTTTTTTTGTCATTTATTTCAAATAAAGGATTTTTTGATGTATGTCTTTATTTTCTTTATCTTACAGGTTAATCATGGAAGGTATCTCGGGGAGATGCCTGCCATGATTAACCTAGGACTTAGTGGCAGCTATGGGCTGCTGCCATTAACTCCTTATTACCCCGATTGCCACCGTACCAGGGCAATTCGGGATGAGCTGAGTAGAGTCCCGGGACTGTCGCATCTAATGGATGCGGCAATTCCGGGCAGCCGCTGGCTGATATTGTTAGGGTAGGGGGCTCCTCATAATGTGGGGCTCCCCATCCTGACAATACCAGCCTCCTGCCGTATGGCTTTACCCTGGCTGGTATGAAATTTGGGGGGAACCGCACCCCGTTTTTTTTTAATTATTTATTTATTTAATTTACTGCACGATAAAGACCTGCCCACTGGCGGCTGTGATTGGTTGCAGTGAGACAGCTGTCACTCAACGTGGGGGCATGTCTGACTGCAACCAATCATAGGCGCCGTTGGGCAGGGAAAGCAGTGAATACTAGATGGAATAATGAGCGGCCGGCTTTTTCAAAAGAGGAAAAGCCGCTGGAGCTTCGTGACAGCCGTGCAGCTCCGCGCCCGTGATCGGTGAGTATGAGAGAGGGGGTGAGAGGGAGAGACCGACAGAGAGAGATAGAGACTGACAGAGAGACTGACAGAGAGAGGGATAGACCGACTGACAGAGATAGAGATTGACCGACATCGACAGATCTCACTCATTTCCAGTGTTTTCTGCAACATGCGATAAATGTATTTAGAAAAACGCATGTCACTAGGATGGTGTGTGTGCCGTCCGTGCGACATCCGCTTTTTTTCACGCACCCATAGACTTTCATTGGAGTGACTTGCACATGAAACTCACCAAAACACAGCATGCTGCGATTTTTTTCTCAGTCCAATTTGGACTGAGAAAACAATAGCAGATCGGAGCTGCCTCATTGATTAACATTGGTCTGTGCAATGCGAGGTTTTCTCGCACTGCACTCGTGCAAGTTAATCGCAAGTGTGAAGCCGGCCTTACAAGCAGACTAGCAGAGGTTAACCCTTGCTAGCCTGATCCTGAATGAGCCCTCAGCTGGTCGATGCCTGAGCTTGCTTGTGTAGCCCAGAAGCACCAGAGAAACCATAGGGTGAAGTGTCAGGATCTGTAATGTGAACAGCATTTGATGCTGCCATGACAATCAATGAGTTTGGTGCAAAACGTCTAGTGACAGATAGTTCTTAATGATATTGGCTTTATGTTTTGGATTGTTCATGTGCAGAACTCATTTGCATCTTATTAGATGCCTCCTTCATGGTCTTGCATAATGGATACATATCTGCCTGTATTTCTCAGCACTGAGAATGCCAAGAAACGGCAATGTTGAGGACTACAGACACAGTAAAGGAAAATTATGGTCTCCAAATTGAAGAGACAGAATGATTCGCACAAGCCTCATACACAGAAGATCAGTGGTCAGTTCTCCAAGATGTTTGGCACAACCTACCTTCAAAAACCGTGTGGAAATGTACCTATTTATGGTAGTATGAAGGCAAAGGGAAGTTACACTAAATACAGATTTGGTTTAGGTTTTTCTTTTATCCATTCACTATGCATTTGGTTAATTAATAAAAAAATAACCTGTTAACTGATTGTTTTCCACAGTATTGTAGGTTAGCTTTTAAGAAAAAGTTTTAACTGATTCTCATGTCAAATATGTGAAAACCTATATGATCCAGTAAGCCTAACCATATTATGCTTTAGATTACAGCCAGACAGTCTCCTTATCTATTATATAAAGCTCAGTGTATCGATGTATATATGTATGTATGTGTGTATGTATGTATGTCCGCTAAAGGAATCCGCACTGTAGCATTTACAATCACGAAATTTTGCACAGACGCCCCATATAACCCAGGGAACATCGTAGACTATGTTTTGACAAAAACATTTAACCCCATGCTTTACAGTTTGTCTCTAAAATCCTGCTGCCATTAAACTGAATGGAGGTGGGAGCTATAGGTTATTAATAGCAACTGTCCCACAATCACGTACAAGATTTCTCCCGTGCATCCCCCATACTCTGGAACGCTCTACCTCAGCACATCAGACTCTCCCCTACCGTGGAAAGCTTTAAGAGGAACCTCAAGACCCACCTCTTCCAACAAGCCTACAACCTACAATAACCCTCAGTCCAGTACACCAGTGCACAACCAGCTCTCTCCTCACCTCCTGTACCATCACCCATTCCCTGTAGACTGTGAGCCCTCGCGGGCAGCGTCCTCTCTCCTCCTATACCAGTCTGTTATGTACTGCTAATGATTGTTGTACGTATACCCTCTTTCACTTGTAAAGCGCCATGGAATAAATGGCGCTATAATAATAAATAATAATAATAATAACTGTCAGTGGTTGCTATAGGAACAAAATAAACTATTAGTTGAAGCTTATGCGTGAGGTTATATGATGTCGGTGGAGAGATGGATAGAGAGAGACATAAAGAGACAGACAGAGACAGACAGCAAAAGAGACAGACAGACAGCCGGGGAAAGAGACAGCTGGGGAAAGAGACAGCCCTGGAAAGAGACAGCCCTGGAAAGAGACAGCCGGGCAAAGAGACAGCCCTGGAAAGAGACAGCCCTGGAAAGAGAGAGCCCCGGAAAGAGACAGATGGGGAAAGAGACAGCCCTGAAAAGATACAGCCCTGGAAAGAGACAGCCCTGGAAAGAGACAGCCAGGCAAAGAGACAGCCGGGCAAAGAGAGAGCCGGGCAAAGAGACAGCCCTGGAAAGAGACAGCCCTGGAAAGAGACAGCCCTGGAAAGAGACAGACCTAGAAAGAGACAGACAGGCAAAGAGACAGCCCTGGAAAGAGACAGACAGGCAAAGAGACAGACGGGCAAAGAGACAGATGGGGAAAGAGACAGCCCTGAAAAGAGACAGCCGGGCAAAGAGACAGCCCTGGAAAGAGACAGCCCTGGAAAGAGAGAGCCCCAGAAAGAGGCAGATGGGGAAAGAGACAGCCCTGAAAAGAGACAGCCCTGGAAAGAGACAGCCCTGGAAAGAGACAGCCAGGGAAAGAGACAGCCGGGGAAAGAGACAGACCTGGAAATGAGACAGACCAAGACAGACCTGGAAAAGAGACAGACCAAGACAGACCTGGAAAAGAGACAGACCAAGGCAGACGGAAAAGAGACAGACCAAGACAGACGGAAAAAAGACAGACCTGGAAAAGAGACAGACCAAGACAGACCTGGAAGAGAGACAGACCAAGACAGAACTGGAAAAGAGACAAACCAAGACAGACGGAAAAGAGACAGACCTGGAAAAGAGACAGACCATGACAGACAGAAAAGAGACAGACCTGGAAAAGAGACAGACCAAGACAGACCTGGAAGAGAGACAGACCAAGACAGACCTGGAAAAGAGACAGACCAAGACAGACCTGGAAAAGAAACAAACCAAGACAGACGGAAAAGAGACAGACCAAGACAGACGGAAAAGAGACAGACCAAGACAGATGGAAAAGAGACAGACGGGGAAAGAGACAAACAGACACACACATAGAGACAGACACAGAGATAGAGAGAGACAGACAGACACAGAGATGGAGACAGATAGACTGATACAATGCAGATAGAGATAGAAATAGTCAAACAGAGACATAGATACAGACAGACAAGGAAAGAGACAGACAGAGAGACAGACAGACATCGACACACAGACAGAGACTGGGAGAGAGACAGAGAGACAGTTACTATCCCGGGCAGTGCCTGGGTACTACAGCTAGTATATATATATATATATTGGTGCTTCTTTTGTGCAATTCTGTAAGTTACTGACTTGTGAATATTTTCCCTTGTTCCAAGTCTTTTCATTTTAGGATAGAAGCATTCACTGTGGTACACTGGTATCTAAGCCATAAACATAAATTAAGTGAGAAGCACATGACCAATAACTTATATAATAGACTGCTCGTATGAAGGATATCCTCAATAACATGACATTGGCCATAATAGTCATAAAAGGAGGAAGCTAAAAATGATCAGCCAATCTAATATATAAAGCTGAGTGTATGTGTGTGTGCGTGTGTGTATGTCCGCTAAAGGAATTTGCACCGTCGCATGTACAATCACGAAATTTTGCACAGACACCCCATGTGACTCAGGGGACGTCATAGACTATGTTTTGACAGGAAAATGTAACCCCGCGCTTTACAGTTACTCTCCAAAAAACATGTCTCCATTAAACTGAATGGAGGTTGGAGCTAGAGGCTATTAATAGCAACTGTCAGTGGTTGCTATAGGAACAAAAAAAACTGTATAAGAAGCTTATGTGTGAGGTAATAAGATGTCAGTGATGAGACGGATAGAGAGAGACAGAAAAAGACAGACAGAGACAGACAGACCTGGAAAGAGACAGACAGAGACACAGACAGCCAGACGGGGAAAGAGACAGAGAGATAGAGACAGACAGGCAAAGAGACAGACGGGCAAAAAGACAGCCCTAGAAAGAGACAGCCCTGGAAAGAGACAGACCTGGAAAGAGACAGACTGGCAAAGAGACAGACTGGCAAAGAGACAGACCTGGAAAGAGACAGCGATGGAAAGAGACAGACGGGCAAAGAGACAGACGGGCAAAGAGACAGACCTGAAAAGAGATAGACCTAGAAAGAGACAGACCTGGAAAGAGACAGACAGGCAAAGAGACAGACTGAAAAAGAGACAGACGGGCCAAGAGATAGACCTGGAAAGACATAGACCTGGAAAGAAACAGCCCTGGACAGAAACAGCCCTGGAAAGAGACAGCCGGGCAAAGAGACAGCCCTGGAAAGAGACAAACCTGGAATGAGACAGCCGGGTAAAGAGACAGCCAGGGGAAAGAATCAGACCTGGAAAGAGACAGACAGGGAAAGAGACAGATGGGAAAAGAGACAGACGGGGAAAGAGACAGACGGGGAAAGAGACAGACCTGGAAAGAGACAGATGGGGAAAGAGACAGTCGGGGAACGAGACTGACAGACAGCTAGAGACAGACACAGAGAAAGACAGAGACACAGAGATACAGACACAGAGATAGAGAGAGACAGAGACAGACAGAAACTCGAAGAGAGACAGTTACTATCCCAGGCAACGCCCGGGTACTTCAGCTAGTAAATAAATAAACAATTGTTACATAGTTGCATAGGTTGAAAAAAGACCTAGTTCCATCTAGTTCACCTTCCTCCTCCAAATATACATTTTGTTGTTGTTGTGCATTTATATCATTCATTGATCACCGTATCAGGGACAAAAAGAGCAGATATTGATAAATGTAGAATAATACACCTAGGACGGTGTGATCTCATTGCATGTAGGATAGTACAGACGCCAGGCCATGGGGGCTCGGCACTCCTACGCCAGAGAGAGTCAGTGTGTGCGTAGGCCTTCGGGTGGGGTATGTGACACTTACTATTTTCTTTGGGTTGGTGTCCAAAACTCCGCTGCCGATCCCAGTCGTAGATGCAGTAGACAAACACGTGACATTGGGGTTCTCTTGGTAAACCAAAGTTGAACAGTTTATTTTCTTTTTCACCATTATGACACATGGCCTCACTCCTATGGTTCTGCTGGTGTGTTTTCTCTAGTCCCTTCCACGACAGCATAGGAGGTTGTCTCTCCACGCCCTAATTGGGACAGGAAGTTCAAGAGGTTTAAAAGGACCCTCCCACCTCCCACAGCCAGTGTCTTTCCTGTCCCCATGGGGCATGGAGAGGTTTTGTTTTTCTCCTATGCTGTGGTGGCCGGCGAACTACAGTATATATTTTTTTTTTTCTTTTTCCTTTTTCCCCTGTTACCTTAAGCCGGACAGCATCGGTCGGGCCTTCACCGCTCCTCCCTTGCTGTTCCCTCACGCTGTGGGGGACCGCTGCTCCAGCCTTCCGGATCCCCCTGAGGGGTGATGCAGGCTGTTGAGCTCCCCGGCCGGCGTCCTCCCTGAGCCGCCGGCCGCTTCCCGCATGCATGCTGCCGGAGCGATCCGGAAGTGCTCCCGGGGGCGGGACTTCCGGTCTTGCGGACTTCCGGTCGAGCGCTTCCGGTTTGCGGAGGCAGCGTGGAGGCACGCCGAAGGTGACACGGCCTGCCCAGGACCGGATGCGGGAGGCGGGGAACGTGCACCATCACTGGGGGGGCAGGCCCTTGTGCATAAGGGCTGCCACGAAGACATCAGATCATGGTAAGCAACCGTGCTCCCTGTCATGTCTTCCGCTGCAGCTGCATCTGCAGAACCCAGTGTGCCCCCTGCTACTGTGAGTATGGAGGGGAATGGTCCCTCGGACATAGGTCTCATCAGATGATTTATGGCTCTATGGTCTGTGTTTTCTAGGAGGAAAAGGCCACCAAGAAAACTGACAGAAATGAAAAACCAGAGAAGCCTGAGAAGTCAGAAAAAAACTGACAAATCCGATAAGCCTGATAGACCTGACAGAGTGGAAAAAATTAAAAAATGTCCTATCTGTATAAAGAAGCTCCCTGCAGTATGGGATAAAAAGCTTTGCCAGCAATGTACGGACCAGATTATTAGGGCCGAACAACCATCTCTGATAGATGAGTTGCGGTCCATGATGCAACAGGAGATTAGGGCCTCTCTGGCCTCCCTTCCTGCTCCTGGCCCTGCTCCTGACCCTGCTCCTGGCCCTGCTCCTGGCCCTGCTCCTGGACCCTCTCCTCCAAAAAAGAGGAGACTCCAGTCGACCCCATCTGATCAGGAGGACGCTGATTCCACCTCTGAGGGTCCTGATGAAGGATTTCCATCTGGGGGGTCTGACCAGTCCTTTCTATTTCACTCTGAAGAGTTGGGGGATCTTATTGGGGCAGTTAGGAGCACTATGGGTTTAGAAGAAGTGCAGTCTCTTCCTTCAATCCAGGACGAAATGTTTGCTGGCCTGAAGTCAGTCAAACAGTTGGGATTCCCAGTTCATGCCAATGTTTTGGATATTGTCTCTCAGGAATGGGAATTTCCTGAGAGGCGGGTAAGGAGTGACCTTAGACGCCGGTTTCCTCTGGAACCTTCGGGACTGCATTGGGAGGTTCCAAGAGTAGACGTTCAGGTGGCTAGGGTAGCTAAGCAAACGGCTCTTCCCTTTGAGGATACTTCCCAACTGAAGGATCAGATGGATAGGAAGGTAGAGGGCCTGATGAAGCGGTCCTGGGAGGCATCGTCTTCCTCTATTCAAGCCAACATTGCCTCCACCTGCGTATCCAGGTCCCTAATTAGGTGGTTAGACCAGTTGGAGGCTCATATTTCCCAAGGGACCCCTAGGGAGGAATTACTGGAATCCCTTCCCTTGCTTAGGAAGGCTACCTGTTTTCTGGCAGATACCTCGGTGGAATCTGTCCGTCTGGCAGCCAGGACCTCGGTGCTTTCTAACTCTGCCCGACGTGCCCTCTGGCTTAAGGCCTGGAGCGGAGACTCCACCTCCAAAATGAGGCTTTGTTCACTTCCGTTTAAAGGGGATTTAGTGTTTGGGCCTGCCCTGGATGATATCCTGGACAAGGCGACCGATCGTAAGGCCTTGCCCAATCCTAGACCTAACAGGAAGCGGTCCTTTCGTCCCTCGATGCCTCAGGCCTCCCAGCCCAGAGGGAAAGGGAAGGCTGGCAGTTGGAGCTATCCCAAAGGTAGAGGGAGAAACATCCTCATCCCTCCCCATCAGCAACGTCCTCAGCAGGACAAACAGTGACTCGGCCCGGGTGGGGGGAAGACTCTCAGCGTTTTTTCCCCAGTGGCAGTCCATAACCACTTGCCAATGGGTTCTGAAGATCATCTCGGACGGTCTTCTCATAGAATTCCTTTCCCCCCCTCTTCCAGGTCTCCGAGTCACTGCGCTGGCGTCACCGGGTTCACAGGCTCTGTTGTACACAAAGATTATAGAGCTAGTGCACTCAGGGGTCGTTTCCCCAGTCCCGAGTCAGGAAGAAGGGGTAGGACACTACTCCCGTCTCTTCCTGGTCAAGAAGCCATCCGGCGACCTCCGTATCATTATCAATTTAAAACGTCTAAACCGTCAGGTCAGGTACCGGCGGTTCAAGATGGAGTCGGTGAAATCAGCTATTCCCCTGATAGGTCTACACCATCAGATGGCCTCTATAGATCTGAAAGACGCCTACTTCCATGTACCCGTCCATCCGGAACACAGGCAATACCTCAGGTTTGCGGTGCTTCACGGGGAGGAAGTACTTCATTTCCAATTCAATGTACTTCCCTTCGGGATCTCCTCAGCTCCAAGGATCTTTTCCAAGATCATGGCAGAGGTGGTCGCCTTCATAAGATTGCAGGGTATCTGTCTGGTTCCATATTTGGACGACTTTCTTCTCATGGCTCCATCTGCTCCAACCCTCCGGAGCCATGTGGAAAGGTCTTTGGGAATCCTTCGGTCTCTGGGATGGATTCCCAATCTCAAAAAATCACAGTTAACCCCCTCCTCCACTCGGCAGTTTCTCGGAGTGCTGCTGGACTCCGACAGACAGGCATCTTTTCTCCCAGAGGGCCACAGGATAGCTCTGTTAGCCAAAATATCAAAGCTTCGCAGGCAGGCTCGCCCGACGCTGCGAGCGGCTATGTCAGCTCTGGGTTCCATGACATCCTGCATTCCTTCAGTCAGGTGGGCTCAGGCCCATTCTCGGTGTCTCCAGGATCATATCCTGACACATTGGGACAGACTCCCGTCATCCCTAAACAGAAGGTTTCGCCTCTCGGAGTCCGTCTCCTCATCCCTTCTCTGGTGGCTGAGTCCCGCCAACCTGCGGGTGGGGGTTGCCTGGACTCAGAATCCCCTGGTTACACTGACCACAGATGCCAGCCTACGAGGATGGGGGGCAATGGTGGCCAATTCCCCATTTCAAGGGGTCTGGAGTCCTTACGTCAGCTCCCAATCCTCCAACTACAGGGAGCTCAGGGCAGTCAGGGAAGCCCTCCTTGCAGCTCAGGACCTCGTCCGGGACTCTCACGTCCTGGTATATTCAGACAATGTCACAACAGTGGCACATCTCCGCCATCAGGGCAGTACCCGCTCAGGCGCCCTGAAGTCAGTATCCTCCCGAATCTTTCAATGGGCAGAACAATCTCTGCTCTCCCTTTCTGCGGTCCATCTGAAGGGCTCCCTCAATCTTCAGGCGGATTTCCTGAGTCGTCGGGATGTTCATCCAGGGGAATGGAGCCTGGATCAGGCGGTGTTCTGCTCTCTAGTGGCAAGGTGGGGTGCACCAGAGGTGGACCTCTTTGCCTCGGCAGGGAATCGCAAGGTCGCAACATTTTTCTCCCTGAACCCAAGGGACGGGGCGTTAGGGGTAGACGCTTTCTGCCACAGTTGGTCCTTTCGCCTCGCTTACGCGTTCCCCCCTCTTCCTCTTCTCGCACGGGCCCTAAGGAAGATCAGAGACGAGGGGGTCCCAACTATACTGGTAGCCCCTCTGTGGCCCCGGAGGAGTTGGTACAGCCTGGTCATGACGCTAGGAATCGACGGCCCAGTCCTCTTCGGTTCGGACCCCAGCTTACTGTCACAGGGTCCGATTTTCCATCCGGCTCCCCAGAAACTCAACTTGGCTGCCTGGCTTCTGAGGCCCGGGCACTGAAGGCCCAAGGGCTTTCTGACAAAGTTGTGGCTACGCTACAGAAGAACCGTAAACCTGTGACTAATAGTATATACAACAAAATCTGGAAGAGATTTTCCTCCTGGTGTGGTTCTCGGCCTCCTGACCCTCTTCGGCCTAATATTGCGCAGATTCTGGACTTTCTCCAGAGTGGTTTAGACTTAGGTCTTAGGCCTAGCACCCTGAAAGTTCAGGTGTCAGCACTCAGTGCAGTCTTTGACACGGCTCTGGCAGATCATCGTTGGATCCGTCGGTTCTTTGTGTCCGCTGGTAGACTCTGTCCACGTCAGAGGGTCCTGACGCCTCGCTGGGATCTCAATGTGGTCCTTGCAGGACTATCTCAGTCTCCGTTTGAACCTCTGTGCTCTTGTAACATTCGTTCCCTTTCTCACAAGACTGCTTTTCTTGTGGCTATTACATCTGCTCGCAGAGTCGGCGAACTTCAGGCTTTGTCTGTTAGGGAACCTTACCTGACCATCAGAGATGACAGCATTGTTTTTCAGCTGGACCCTTCCTTCCTTCCCAAGGTGGTTTCGGATTTTCACCGTTCGCAGTCCATCGTCCTGCCTTCCTTCTGTCAGAATCCTCGGACTCCGGGTGAGGAAGTGTTTCATTCTTTGGATGTCCGTAGGATAGTGTTGCACTACCTAGAGGTTACTGCTTCTTGGCGCCTTGATTCTAACCTGTTCATCCAGCCCTTTGGCCGCAATAAGGGCAAGAAGGTGGCTAAGAGTACCGTCGCCAACTGGATTGTGCGAGCGATTAGAGATGCATACCTCGCTCAGCATCTCTCTCCACCTACTGGATTCACGGCGCACTCCACCAGGGCTACATCTGCCTCCTGGGCCGAACGGGCAGGGGCCTCCCCTGAGCAGATCTGCAAGGCGGCTACGTGGTCTTCGCTCCATACCTTCACGAAGCATTATCGTCTGGATCTGGATTCCAACAGGGATTTGGCCTTTGGCAGGAAAGTCCTGCAGGCTGTGGTCCCCCCCTAGGTATCAATTCTTTGGTATTCCTCCTATGCTGTCGTGGAAGGGACTAGAGAAATAAGAATTATTCTTACCGATAATTCGGTTTCTAGGACCTTCCACGACAGCAGGTAATTCCCTCTCCTATGTATTCATATATTCCTGAATGTGTAGTACTTCTCATATGCTATGGATTCTTTGTAAGACACTGGCTGTGGGAGGTGGGAGGGTCCTTTTAAACCTCTTGAACTTCCTGTCCCAATTAGGGCGTGGAGAGACAACCTCCTATGCTGTCGTGGAAGGTCCTAGAAACCGAATTATCGGTAAGAATAATTCTTATTTTTGGGGTATTTTGTCTCAGCCTATCCCCACTATCTTGGAACTAGTCTGCAAGTTTCCGGCATCTGTGCCTCCGTTTCACCACTCATATTCTCACCGCTGTCCACTTCTGGACCCCACCGCTTGTCTTGTTGGAAGACTTCTCTGGGTTGTTGAGGTGAGCTGTAGGCTCCGGTATTCCGTCACAGCCTATCCCCGCTATCTTGAAACTAGTCTGAAAGTTTCTGGCACCTGTGCCTCTGTTTCACCACTCATTCTCACCGCTGTCTGCTTCTGGGCCCCAACACTTGTCTAGTTAAGAGACTTCTCTGGGCCTATTGGGGCTAGCCATAGGCTCTGTACCTTTAGGAGGTTTCCTCAGTGTTCCCTGACCGGCTCTTACTCCATGCCATGTTCTTTAGACCAAGAACCTTTCTGCTAAAGAAACTCCTCACAAGACCTGTCTCTCTAACCACCCACTGGCCATCTGTCACTCTTCCTCCTATCTAAAGGCCGCTTTACACGCTACGACATTGCTCAAGCGATCTCGTTGGGGTCACGGAATTTGTGACGCACATCCGGCCGCTTTAGTGATGTCGTTGCGTGTGACACCTATGAGCGATTTTGCATCATCGCAAAAACATTCAAAAATCGCTAATCGGTGACATGCCCCCCTATTCTCAATTATCATTGCTGCTGCATGTACGATGTTGTTCGTCGTTTCTGCGGCAGCACACATCGCTATGTGTGACACCGCAGGAACGAGGAACCTCACCTTACCTGCGGCCGCCGGCAAAGAGGAAGGAAGGAGGTGGGCAGGATGTAACGTCCCGCTCATCTCCGCCCTTCCTCTGCTATTGGGTGGTGGTTCAGTGACGCTGCTGTGATGTCGCTGTGATGCTGAAGAACCGCTCCCTTAGAAAGGAGGTGGTTTGCCAGTCACAGCGACATCGCAGAGCAGGTATGTGCGTGTGACGCTGCCGTAGCGATAATGTTCGCTACGGCAGCGATCACCACATATCGGCCGTATGAAGGGGGCGGGTGCTATCATGCTCGACATCACCAGCAAATGCTAGCCATGTCGCAGCTTGTAAAGCGGCCTTTGCTCAACATCTAACCTCACGCTCTTACTACCCGACCACTAGGTCGAGTCAGCCACTATTTGATCTTGGCTCTGCTACATCGGAGACCCATACTTCACTAGCAGCAACAGTTACTTTACCACGCACATTAACAGCGTACTTAGTACCTAAAACACATTACTTTGACAACACAGGCAATTAACATAAAACGGGGGGGGGACTTTGACCACCCCCTACATACACACAATACTGAAGCAGTAAACCAGAATAAGTGAAGCTAAAAATATTCAAGATAATACAGTTGTTTTTATTAGGAAATATTAAATATAGACAAAAAAGTAAAAAATTCCAAAATTCAGCAAAGATGCCTAAAAACAAGAGATGTGGTAAGGTGAAAGGCTAATAAATAAGAGGTAAAGAGCAGGTACATTGTTCAGAATGGAGCCATGTAAAAAGGGAGGTTATATGCATCTGCCAAAAAGGACAAATATATGAATCATTACCTCAGATAAGTGCCTAGATGGATCCACGTCCCTCCACCCCGATGAGCGTTTTGCCCTGCTTCTACGGGTATCATGTCAGGGTGCGGAAGTCTTGTGGTTAAAAATATATTTAATGGGCCAATCAGCTGTCATTTTCCTTCCTCATTGGAGGATGGACACAGGAAAGAGAAGGGAGCAGTGGGGAGATGTAGTCTGCCTATCGCACTGATAACAACCAGTGTATACAGAGCGGAGAGAAAGAAGTCTATGAAGCGTCTTTCAAATTTGCATGGTCCATCCTCTACAACCACAATCCGCCTAGGCCTATTTAAGGCTCACCAAGACACACACCTGTATCTTGGTAGTAAGACTTTAGTGTTCTTGAATTCTGTGTGTCTGGGGCTTCTAGTACTTCTTCTACCAGCCTCAAGTCTACCATCAACTTACAGTACCTCTGCTATCTTTCTGCAGTCTCCACAATGTCTCCTGTCTCCCTACGGCTTTCAGTACCTTTGTTACCAGTCTCCTGTACACCTGCCTCTTCTAGAACGTATGCTACCGGTCTCCTATCTGCCTGCGGCTTCCAATACCTCTACTATCAGCCTCCTGTACATCTGTGGCTTGTAGCATGTCTGCTACTGGTCTACTGTCTGCCTGCTGCTTCCAGACTGTTACTGCCCATTTCCCTCCTGCCTGATGTACTAGTGCCCTTGACCCATGTGCTCATTTGGACCTTGTGCTAGGAGGATCCAACTCACCAGGAGAGCCTAACACCCCTGCACCTACTGACACATTGAGCTTCAACTAGTAATGAGATGCAGTCTGCTTATTGCATTCATAACAACCAGTGAATACAGAGCGGAGAGACAGAAGTCTATGAAGCGTCTTTCAAATTAGCATGGTCCATCCTCTACAAATATGATCCGCCTGTGCCTATTTAAGGCTCACCAAGACACACACCTGTAGCTTGGCAGTAAAACTTTAGTGTTCCTGAATACTGTGTGTCTGGGGCTTCCAGTAGTTCTTCTACCAGCCTCATGTCTACTGTCAACTTCCAGTACCTCTACTACCTGTTTGTAGTTTCCAGGAAGTCTTATGTCTGCCTGCAGCATCCAGGACCTCTGCTATCAGCCTCCTGTACACCTATGGTTCTAGTACATCTGCTACCAGTATCCTGTCTGCTAGAGAAGGGCTGGTGTGGGGGCGCAGCCATATCGGAAGAACGGACATGACAAGGGTTTGTAAGAACAGGCACATATAGGGTTAATAAGGCGTTTGGCAGGATAAGGTTAACAGGGGTTTTGGTACGATTGCTCGGTGGGGGAGTTATAGGGTTTTGAATGGTCACATGGTTAGGGTCTGCTATGGGATTGGTAGGAAGTTATAGGAAGGGGTGTGGAAAGAAGAAGGATTACCTGGATAAGAAGAGGAAGAGCCGTTGGGACATCCTGTCTCGTGGATCCAGGACCGGCGAACGAATTCCAGTACCTCTGCTACCAGCCTCCTGTACACTTGTGGCTTCTAGTATGTCTGCTACCGCTGCTTCCAGTACTCTTATACTGCCCTTTTCCCCCCTACCTGTTGAACCGATGGCCTTGGCCCATGTGCCCATCTGGACGTTGGGCATGGAGGATCCACCTCCCCCCTGCACCTACTGATACATTGAGCCCCAACTACTATGTGAATAAGGAAAGGGTGGACTTAATTTTCATTCTCTAAATGTAAGAATCTTTTTTCAATGGCAGGATGCAGAGAACTTAACATTATTAGAAAGTATAGTAGAAAATGGCACAGGTTTGGATCATACACTGATTTTATTTACAGTTATGGAGTCACATGTGCTGCTACAGCATCGAATATTATTGTTTCCCATGAAATCAATAGATCTTGTCTTGAACATCCTTCTGATTAGAGAAGTGTGGAGATCCTGTGTAGACATCTCAACACTAAAACCATCTGTGAAGCAGACACGACTTCTGTTCCTGGAAATAGTTTTGGGGCGGATTCGTGTTATCAGTTAGCCACAGCAAGCTGTATTGTGCCCTCTTCATATATTCCGGCATCTAATGCTTTCCGAAGCTTGAACCAGAAGAATTCATCGCCCTGAGGGTCTTCGGGCCAGTTAATGTATGTATTCTGCTTTATCAGCTTCCGTAATTTGTGATAGGCAGAAAGTCTAAAAAAGAAATTGAACAACATAATGAGCTGTGAGGATCTCTGGCTGTGGGAATAAAAGCCTATCATAACACAATAGACATTCTCATCGCACAAAGGCTTCAATGGCTTTTTTTTACTAATGGGATTTCTAAAAGCTAAACCATCATGAAACAGAAGCTGATAGAATCCAAAAGAGAAAATAAAGCAGACGAAATCTCACACACGCAGAAGACTCAAGTTCACCAGAGGACAGGAAACACAACTTTTGGAGATTATTGCTGTGATTCTTATTTTCTACTATAAATAGCTCAGTTGTCTTAAGGTCTGGTCTGCCTAAAAGTACTGTATATAGACGCGTGGGAGACGACCTAGTGCTCTGAGGGAAAAATGTTACATGGGAACTGAACCGACATCATCATCTTCAACTGGACCAACATCACCTTCACAGCGTGCGTATCAATGTAAATATTCGAGACCACGTCTGTCTGTATGGCCTACATAAAGGTGAGAACTCATCTACAAGCAGATAGACTTTAAGTAAAGGCCTCCATACATTGGATTAAAGCAGGTGCTGGTTGAATGATGTTTAGACAAAAATGTGCAGGACCAAGTAAATACCATGGTTCCCCAAAAAAAAGACTGTCTTGAATTATTTTTTGCTCCGAAAGATGCTCTAGGACTTATTTTCATGGGATGTCATATTTCCCATGAACAACAATCCACATTTATTCTTGAACCAAAAAAAATCTACATTTATTCAAACCTAATCCTGTCATCACATTCTGGAACATCAACATTATGTATTACTCCTATTACTGGATCAGATGCACATTTTCTTATCTGATCTGCTATTCTCGTGGTCCAGTCCTATAGTGGTGGATACATACCATATTTATAAAGGTTTAAATTACCTTCTTAAATGTATTATTCTCTATGTACTTCTACGTTTACCCCCAAAAGAAAGCAGACAACCCTGAAAAGAATCGCATTTACGAGACCCCAAACAATTAGAGATGGCAAGTGAATAGACTCTCATACACAGATCTGCGTTGCTGTCAGGTCCCCCTGTGTTCTAGAGTGGTTGGCTCCCTCTGGTGACTAGAAGGAGTATCACTTGGGTGGAGTGATACTGGTACCTGATCTGTTTTTGAAAGCTGCAGTGCAATGGTGAGAAACCTGACAGTGACTCAGATCTCAGTTTGAGAGCCCATCTACAACTGTAATTGCTTGAGGTCTTGGAAATGCATTTTTTTGTGAGGGTTGTCTGTTTTCTTTTGGGGGTAGAAGAAAAAGAAGGAAACATGATCAGACATCCAATAGATACAATAAATATTTATTCGGAGCAGGTACAGTGAGAAAAACACCTCTAATGTTACGTTAAAAACATCAAAAAGTGCCCGTGGAAAGTCCTCAGACTACAACAAGTACAAAAAATATAGCGGTCTTTTATCAAATATATGTATACAGTATAAGTGACAGCTAACGGTATACTGTATAGCAACACTACCAAAAATGTTAAGGCTATAGATCACTATTGTATATTTTTTTGAGTATTATCAAATTTCTATGTAATTTTTAGTATATATAAACATACAATATATTTGTGACTTACTGCCCAATTAATGAATGGATATATGATCATTTTTTATATTTGCTGAGCTAGTGACTATATGTATACATCATGACCTTATAAACAGGTGCATCTCCATAAATTAGAATATCATCAAAAAGTTAATTTATTTCAATAATTCAATAGAAAAAGTGAAACATATAGTATATAGAGTCATTACACACATTTGATGAAAAGTCCTCTGCTGTAATCTTTACTTTTCAGCTGCTTGGACACTTCCTTATGGAACTGCAACTAGGGCTTATTTTTGGAGTAGGGCTTATATTTTAAGCATACTCAAAAAAGCCCCTAAAGTGATACTAGAGCTTATTTATCATCTTTATTGCTTCTTGCATTCCGGGCCTAAAGTGTACAGATTAATGATCATTTATTGAAACAATATTCCCAGAAAGGTCTTTTGCTCATCTTTCAACTGACAAAGATATACCCAGCTTAATTTCCAGCCTCGATGGTCTGTGATCTGTTGAATAAAACAATAATTTGTTCCTAATTTTTTATCCAATGAATAGTCATTTTGGTTGAACTTGTTGCTTCTCATCTTTAACCTAATGTGTGTAGGTACCTTAAGACCGTATCTGGAAGACTCAATAAAGCTAAGTAGTTCATTCTTTTATTATGAAAATATCTGGTGGTCAAAGTAATATTAAATATATCAAATATTCATGAATTTTCTCTTAAAGAGGCTGTTCTAATCTTTTGTGTTCAGGAGCACACCACTCCCCAGCCTCCTGGCTTCTGCTTGCCTGGAGGGACGCTGTGCTTCTGAAGATCGACAGCATGGTCTCACCACTGATCTGAACTGTGTTCTCTCCAATGCTTTTAACAGTAGTAGTTTTGTCTCTGCAGCATTGGAAGAGCGGAGAGTCACTGAAGCTGGTCAGATCCACCAGTCCGGCCAACTTAAGACTAGGGCTTCCCTTTAAGCAATTCTATCCTAGAACTTTGCTGAGCTCCATTTCCGGACTACATTTACCCACAGGCAACATGCACACACTAAGGCTATGTGCCCACGCTGCGGAAAATGCGCGGATTTTGACGCGGATTTCTCGCAGAAAAGCCGCGGATTTCCCGAAAATCTGCAGCTCAGGCACTTCCCAGCCATTTCTATGGCATTTTGGAAATGCTGTGCCCACGCTGCGGATTTGGTGCGGATTTTGATCCGGAAAAATCTGCAACATGTCAATTATTGTTGCGGATTTTGATCCGGATTTTGGCTTTAAAATTGGGGAAAAAAATCCGCACCAAAATCCACGGCAAATCCTCGGCACATCCACACCTTTGAAAAGGTGCGAATTCTGGGGGAAAGCTGCGGATTTGATGCAGAAAAATCCGCAGCTACATTCTCCCGTGGACACATAGCCTAAGTGATCTTAAAAGTAATCCTATTGTATCTATTTGGCTCTCATTACTTAGTTTATAGGATCTTGCGGATGTGGATTACCTGCGTGCACAGTTTACATACCGTTCTGGTGTAGCTATTCTATATACTTAAAGGAGAAATCCGGCCAAAATTATCCTCTGATACATAATAGACAAGTGAGAATATCACTTTGGTGAAGTCTGGGACAAAATCTGACATTTCATTCTTTCAAAGGATGGGCAAAATGCTCATAGATTGCACCTGATTTGAGTTTTGTAAAGCCCTATTCATTTGAATACATATATTCTAGAATGTTGTGTCAGATTTTTAAAAATCTCAGCAGTGTCAAAGAATATAACCTCTTAACTCCTTCCTGACATCCGCCAGACATGTACTGCACATGTTGGTTCAGGTGTATGGAGCTCAGCCCTTTAAATAGTTGATGGGTGCCAGCTGTGTAATAAAACCAGTAGTGATGAGCGAATATATTCGGCACTACTCTGTAGGGGAGTTAAGGGTTAGGCCCACCCCTGCATTCGTACCCGGCACACCACTGTCATATGTACTGTCTGAAAATGTCTTGTTTTTCGTGATTTTGCCACCAGGTGGCAGTGTTGCAATACAGTTCTCCTGGCACCTGGGTGTTCAGAGAGAGAGAGAGAGAGAGAGAGAGAGAGAGAGAGAGAGAGAGAGAGAGAGAGAGAGAGAGAGAGAGAGAGTAGTAGTAGGAGGAGGATAAGAGTATATAAAAAGGAGGGACAGGAAGTAGACTAGAGAAAAGTCCCCAGGAAGATGGATGAGTAACACACCCATCATGATGATTCTGACCCAATGTGTCATCCCTGCGACCGTGATACGCGGGATACGGTTCTGGATTGATCAACTGCATCCCCCAGGAGAGGGGTATAGTCTAACGGTCGGGGTCTTGCGTCCGTTTCACATGGCTGCTAATACTCAAAGAATTCCACACGCACTGAAAGGTCTGTTCGCCCTCAGGTTGTAGGGTATGAATGGTTGATTTGGGCATGGATGGAGAGCCCTGTGGGTTGTGGTCCTTCTTGAGCTTTGGTGTCCACTGTGGGTGGGGTGAATGGGCCCAATGAACTTCATAACCCGGTATCGTGCCAGTGTGATGTACAGTGACGGAAGGAAAGGCCTAGTGGTGACAGAGAGTGCTCTCAGGTGCCAGGGAGACGGACTGCTGCTAAATGATAGGTGAGAATGAATTTGTGAAGAACCTCTATGAGAAGAATTCCAGTACCGGCAAACTGCGGACCGAGATATTGCTAGAAACAGAAGGATATAAAGCTGATTTGTTTGTTTAAGAAATAGAGACTGTTGCTGGACTTTTTTTCCCTTTGAATGTGTAGCGCCCTTGAACCCCGTCAGGGCACTACAAGGTACTGCATCCTGACAAAGATGCAGGACATACCCCCAGGGACCTGGAAGACCAGTGCCAGTAACGCCAAAACACATAAACATCCCCAGTTCCCTTCTCCCAATCATGGGTGACTGACTAGTTTGGGAACCAATGGATAGCCACCTAGGGGTGGAGCCGATCTGGTCAACTAGCCGACAACCAGGGGGGGAGGAGAAAGACAGTAAGAAAGTCAGTAGTGACAGTTGAAGGACATGGATGTGTCTTGAGACAGGGTCGTGTAGCAGTGACCTAGGTGGTGATGGAGAGTGGTTGCCATGGAGGGTACTACGAGGTACTCCTAGAACCATAGCACCGACAGGACACAGAGCCCTAGGTCAGGCGAACACTTCATGCTGCCTAACAAATACCTGCACAGTGAGGGGACCATCCAGGACCTCACTAACCCAAGAATCCGGGGGCACCAGCAGTAACAAGAGAGCCAGGGACCGTAACAGAACACCGACCCTACAGGGTTCACACCGCCCACCGTACGGACCAGAGACTGACGACAAACAGTAATGCGGGCGTCACACGAGACGATCTATCGTGCGATATGTCGTCAGGGTCACTGTTTTCGTGACGCACATCCGGCATCGTTTACGACGTCGTCCCGTATGACACCTATAAGCGACGCAGAACGTTCGCAAATTGTGTATCGTTGACATGTCGTTCATTTTTAAAAAGTCGTTTATTTTTCTTAGCTCCGGTTGTACCCGGAGCAGCACACATCGCTCCGTGTGACACCCCAGGAACGATGAACACAGGTTACCTGCGTCCCGCGTCCAGCGGCTCCCGCTGGCAATGTGGAAGGAAGGAGGTGGGCGGGATGTTTACGTCCCGCTCATCTCCGCCCCTCCGCTTCTATTGGCCGGCCGCTGTGTGACGTCGCTGTGACGCCGAATGTCCCACCCCCTTCAGGAAGTGGATGTTCGCCGCCCACAGCAATGTCGCTCAGCAGGTAAGTACGTGTGGCGGCGGTTTAACAACTTTGTGCACCACGGGCAACTAATTGCCCAAGACGCACAAACGACGGGGGCGGGTACGATCGCTCGTGCGATCGCACTATAGATCGTATCATGTGACGCCCGCATTAGGGACCCCAGAGACGCTTCAAACTACGGGGTTCCACCAATCCAGTGAGAGGTGCAGGGGAAAGAAGACACCAGGTTACCACATCGGCACTGGGACTAAAGGGACCAGGGGTCGAAACCAGCCGTCCTCAGTGAATCAGCATTACCACCGCTGCGAGTAAACACCAGTTGCACTGCATCCCCATCGTGTGGTCTCCCTTCTTTCCACGCCGGACACCTTCATCAACCCCCTGGTGCCCCGGCCCTACTTGCGGAGGGCCCAACATCCAAGCTACCATCACCTCCAGCCCCAGTGGCAATAGACTGTGCAGCGGCAGCTCCAAAACTAACTGCAACTCGCAAGTGGCGTCACAACATAAACTCTATGATCTCCCCTGCATATAACCCCTTTGCAAGCGAACCCTGGAGTCACGGAACCCGCGCAACGGCCATCACACACCCGTGACACAGCATCTCCGTTAGAGATGAGCGAACCGGTCCCGGTTCGGCTCAAGGTCGGTTCGCCGAACGGAGGCCCCGTTCGAGTTCGGTTCGACGAACCGAACTCGAACCGCATAGGAAACAATGGCAGGCATTCACAAACACATAAAAACACCTAGAAAACACCCTCAAAGGTGTCCAAAAGGTGACAAACAACTCACAACACAACACAAACACATGGGAAAGTGACAAGGACATATACTCATGCGAAAACAAAAGAGCAGGACAAGGAAAAAGAGGAGACACAGATATAGGCATGGCACGCCCTTCTAAAGTCATGTAAAACACGGCAAGGTGACTCCAAGCGGAGTCTCCCTTTTTTCCAAAAATTGGGCCACACAGACACTCACCCCTTCAGTGGCAGCACTTGTGCCCCAGTTGTACACTTCACAGGTAGATTTGCATCAAGCACATTCAAAAATACGCCATAATTAACCGTCCCCAGGATGACACCGGGGTAGGTAGCAAAGTCTTTCCTGATCCCAGATCTGTTCATCTAGGATCATTTTTAAAAACACAGCAAGCAAGGGTTACTCCAAGCGGAGTCTCCCTTTTTTCCAAAAATTGGCCCCCACACACACCCACCCCTTCAGTGGCAGCAGTTGTGCCCCAGTTGTACACTTCACAGCTAGATTTGCATCAAGCACATTCAAAAATACGCCATAATTAACCGTCCCCAGGATGACACCGGGGTAGGTAAAAGTCTTTGCTGAACCATGACTTGTTCATCTTGGCTCCTTTTAAAAAACACAGCAAGCAAGGGTTACTCCAAGCGGAGTCTCCCTTTTTTCCAAAAATTGGGCCCCACACACACCCACCCCTTTCAGTGGCAGCACTTGTGCCCTAGTTGCAAACAGGATGTTTTGATTTGCATCAAGCACATTCCAAATCCACAAGCATTTACTCTCCCCAGGATGACACAGGGGTAGTAAATTCCTTCTGGATCCATGACTTGTTCATTTTGATGAACGTCAGTCTGTCCACATTGTCACTGGACAGACGCGTGCGCTTATCTGTCAGCACACACCCAGCAGCACTGAAGACACGTTCAGAGACAACGCTGGCAGCTGGACACGACAAAATCTCCAAGGCGTAACTGGATAGCTCTGGCCATTTTTCTAGATTTGAAGCCCAAAATGAGCAAGGCTCCATTTGCAAAGTCATGGCATCGATGTTCATTTGGAGATACTCCTGTATCATCCTCTCCAGCCGTTGACTATGTGTCAGACTTGTTGTCTCTGGTGGCCTTGCAAAGGAGGGTCTAAAAAAATTATGAAAAGATTCCATAAAATTGCTGTTACCAGCACCAGATACGGTCCTACTGGTACGGGTAGACTGTTGAAGATGACGAGACCGTCCCATGTTTGGCAAGTTACAACTGGGAGAATCACTCCCTGCACCTGCACGGTTGTTTGGTGGAAAAGCCGAGCTAAGATCGAGTAACAGCTTCTGCTGATACTCCTGCATACGTGCGTCCCTTTCTATGGCTGGAATTATGTCACAAAATTTGGACTTGTACCGGGGATCTAATAGTGTGGCAATCCAGTAGTCATCATCACTTCTAATTTTGACAATACGAGGGTCATGTTGGAGGTAGTGCAACAAGAAGGCACTCATGTGTCTTGCGCAGCCATGCGGACCAAGTCCACGCTGTGTTTGTGGCATAGAGGTGCTAACCGTTCTTTCTTCCTCTGACATCTCCCCCCAACCTCTTTCAACAGAAATTTGACCAAGGTCTCCCTCATCCGCTGAGTCTTCCATGTCCATGGACAGTTCGTCCTCCATTTCTTCATGTTGTCCTGCACCTTCCTCAACATTTAGCCTGCTACCATGCGCCCTTGTTGATCCCTGTTCCCCATGGTCCCATGCCTGCCGCGTTGGTGATGATGAACGTCTGGACCTTGGTAATGTTGTTGTCCCTTGCGCATATGAATCCTCCTGTAGTTCCTCCCCTTCCTGTTGTCCCACCCCCTGACTCCAAATAGTGTTTAGCGTGTGCTCCAGCATGTAAATGACTGGAATTGTCATGCTGATAATGGCATTGTCAGCGCTAAACATATTCGTCGCCATGTCGAAACTGTGCAGAAGGGTGCATAGGTCCTTGATCTGAGACCACTCCATCAGGGTGATCTGCCCCACCTCTGCATCTCGTTGGCCCAGGCTATACGTCATGACGTATTGCACCAGGGCTCGGCGGTGCTGCCACAGTCGCTGTAACATGTGGAGAGTTGAATTCCAGCGTGTCGCCACATCGCATTTCAGGCAATGAACCGGCAGGCCGAAAGACTTCTGGAGCGATGCAAGTCGCTCAGCTGCGGCGCTTGAACAGCGGAAGTGAGCAGACAGTTTTCGTGCCCTGTTCAGAAGGCCATCTAGGCCGGGATAGTGTGTTAAAAATTGCTGGACAACAAGGTTCAACACGTGAGCCATACAAGGCACATGTGTCACCTTGCCCAGGCGAAGGGCCGCACCCAGGTTTGCAGCATTGTCGCACACGGCCTTACCAGGCTGCAGGTTGAGCGGAGACAACCATTTATTAAACTCGGACCGCAGAGCTGACCACAACTCCTCAGCTGTGTGACTCTTATTCCCAAGACATGTCAAGCTAAAGACCGCCTGATGCCGTTGCGCTCTGCTGCCAGCATAGTAATGAGGCGTGCGTGATTCCTTCTGCGCAGTGAGATCGCTGGTGGCCTGACCAGGCAGGCTTGGGGTGGAGGTGAAGGACCCAGATGAGGTGGAGGAGGCAGAAGCAGTGGCGGAACTTGGACAGACAGAGGATTGACACACAAGTCGTGGGGACGGCAAGACTTGTGCAGCAGACCCTTCAACATCTATCACCATAGTTACCCAGTGCCCAGTCAGCGACATGTAACGTCCCTGTCCATGCTTACTGGTCCAAGTATCGGTGGTGAAATGCACCCGTTCACACATAGAGTTTCTCAAGGAAGCGGTGATGTTGTGTGCGACATGCTGGTGTAGCGCGGGCACACCTTTCTTAGAGAAGTAGTGGCGACTAGGCATCTGGTACTGGGGCACAGCGACAGACATAAGGTCTCTAAAATCCTGTGTGTCCACCAGGCGGAAAGGCAGCATTTCGGTAGCCAAGAGCTTACAGAGGGATAGAGTCAACCTCTTAGCTTTGTCATGGGTCGCAGGAAGTGGCCTTTTATTTGACCACATCTGAGGGACAAAGATCTGGCTGCTGTGTGTAGACGGTGTTGAGTAGGGTGTCCCTGGAAAAATGCAGGTTTGTGAGGAAAGTGCAGGCGGAGACCTGATGTTGCCTTCATCCAACTTTGGTGCTATTGATGTCTGAGAGAGCTGTACACACTCGCTTGTTTCCCCTTCCAAACCAACTGACGACTTACCAAGCAAAGTGCCTGTTGCGGTTACAGTGGTGGAAGTTGTGCGTGGAAAAATAGGTGTGACAGCTGTCCCCACAGTCCTAGAAGATGAAGAGCGCGCAGATGCACTGGAAGGGGCAGGCGGTGGATGGTTCGCTCCGCTAGGCCGCATTGCAGCAAGGTGAGCTTCCCACCGGGACATATGATATTTATTCATGTGACGATTCATGTAAGAAGTTGTCAAACTGCTGAGGTTTTGACCTCTACTAATAGAACCATGACAAATTTTACAGATCACATAATTTGGGCGATCTTTTGCTATGTCAAAAAAGGACCAGGCTAGGCAAGGCTTAGAGGGCATGCGACCTGTTGATCCACCCCGACTAGTGCTCAGAGGCAGAGTGGTGGCTGAGGATGCAGTTGTAGACGTGCTACCAGTACTCCGACTCTGTCCAGGAAGGCGCAAGGTAACTTCGTCATCAGTTGCATCCTCCTCCACCGCCTCTGTTGACCTCCTCGAGTGCCTGACTGTGGGTTGACAGTAGGTGGGATCTAGAACTTCATCATCAATTGTTGTGTTTGCACTCCCCTCCCCCTCAGACCGAGCCTGTTCTTGCCCTGACCGAATATTTAAGTTGTCATCCCAATCGGGTATCTGCGTCTCATCTTCATCAGTATGTTCCTCATTGTCTATAACCACAGGTGTTACAGTTTGTGACAAAGGGTCAACATTATGCTCAGAAACTTGGTCCTCACGGCCTGAATCAGAGTCACAAAGGTTCTGGGCATCACTGCAGACCATTTCATGTTCTGTACTCACTGTAGCTTGGGAGCAGACCTCTGATTCTCAGGCTATAGTGTGACTGAACAGCTCTGCAGACTCAGCCATCTCAGTTCCACCATACTGTGCAGGGCTGATGGAGACTTCAGAGCTGGGAGAAAGCAAGTTTGATTGGGATGACAACTCAGAGGACTGCTGTTTTTTGGATGCGGTACTTGAAGTGGCTGAGAGGGCACTTGTTGGACCACTTGAGATCCATTCAAGCATTTTCCTTTTTTGGCCATCATCTACCTTTGTTCCTGTTGTTCGTGTCCGTAAAAAAGGGAGCACATCGGAGTGTCCACGGTAATTAGTAGACATCTTACTTTTGCTGGTAGATGGTCTATCTTCAGCAGATGATAATGGAGCTTTGCCACCTTCCCCACGGACAAAACCTTTTTTTCCTTTTCCACCACGCCTCTTCCCCTTTCCACCAGCATCTGTCATTTTGCCACTCATGTTGATTGCGACAAGATTGTGCACTGAAAATGTGGTAGTAAAAATTGAGAGGTGGTGTAGATTGCAGCGGTGGTCTAGCTTTATTAACAGCAGAATAATAAAGAATAAATATCACTGACAATGCAACTACGGCCCTTAAACTGGCAGCATAAATTGCTAGTATAATGGCTTAGTTATAATGAGTTGGAGTGTGTAATGCAGACAGGCGTGCTGCAAATGTCTTTGCACTAGTGGGACTAGACAAAAGTCCAATAGCCACGTTTAGGATGCCACTAGGTACACTGAGTGTTTGCTAGTATAATGGCTTAGTTATAATGAGTTGGAGTGTGCAATGCAGGCAGACGTGCTGCAAATATCTTTGCACTAGTGGGACTAGACAAAAGTCCAATAGCCACGTTTAGGATGCCACTAGGTACACTGAGTGTGCAGAGGACAGGAGGGTACAGTGCCAGGATTGTGGGGCTCTGGGTAGAGGAATGGAAGCCTGCCTTTCTATTCCCTCCTAATGGGGAAATGCAGCGACGAAATCCCTGACCTTAGCTACACAGACGCTGTCTCTGTTTTCAGGACCTGTCACCTATGGCTCTGACCCTGCCGGTACGAGCACTTAAAAGGACTGATGGAAAGTGCTATCCCTATGCTGTCCAGCGCTGTTTATGGAGCGCATACAGCAGTATCGGTGATAGGACAAAGGACGGAGCTGCACCAGTGATGTCTGACACCCATGACGCAGAAGAGATAATGGCGTGCTGGAGGAAAATGTCCGGTTTTATAATGCAGGGACATGTGACATGGACATCCTATCACACATGCCGTTGCTTCTCTGGCTAAAAGTCCACTTAGCTGTGTGTGTGTCTGGGATTGGCTGACATGCTGGCCCGCCCCACAAGACGCGCGCGCTTAGGGAAGGAAGACAAGGAAAAAAAAATGGCGATCGCCATTATACAAACAGCAGTGATCTGAAGGCGCTGTTCACGCACACTATACACTGAAATTTCATAATAGTGTGAGTCACAGAGTGACTTACACTATTACAGCGGAAAGCCAGCTAGGAATTAGCTGTTTTTTTGCTGCTAGTGTGGCGCCCCTGACCTGGTCAGGCACCACTGAGTACTGCACCCATGCTGGGGACAGTACAACACAGGTAATCCAGAAGGCTGACCGGGGTGTGGAACACAGGCGCATAGTGATCAGGTCTCACACATGTACCCATGAGAGGACCCCTGGGGATCCCAGGAGGGGGCAAGCCTTCACCTTCACTGGAATAGTGGAGGGGGTAGAGCCTCCATCTCCTCTCAAGGGGTGTGGTAAGAGAATCTGGTTGCTAGGTGGCGTAGGCAAGAACAGGAGAGGAGGGGCAGTGAGTCAGTTAGAGCAGAACTCCATAGGGCTCAGTGAGGAGCAGACCTGTGGGGCTGTTGCTGTCTAACAGCGCCCGCGCAGTGGCTATTGACGGGGGAGAACGGTCAACTAGGAGTGCTGCCTGAAAGCCAGCTTCAGCTAGAGAGTGCAACGGAGTGGGAAGTAAGGAGACTGCTAGAGAGCACCAGGCCCAACCGGGCGGCAGATCCCGAAGCGAGGATAGATTCACCTTTCCCTGCTAAACCTGCCGGTGTGGGGCTCTTAAAGCCCACACCACAACACTACAAAAGCCGCAGCCACGTAACCGCAGTGAGGGCCCATAGGTCATAGGAGGCAAGAGGCTGGAGTGGCCTGGTCCGGGGAACAAGCACACGGCAAACAACAAGGGGAGAGAGGCTGCAGCATCTTCCCTGGGTGGCCCCCATAGGGACTCAAAGTCGGGGTCACCCCAAACCACCGAGGGCTAAGGAAGGCGAGTCAGTAGTCACCCTCATAAAGTCAGCCTGAAGGATACCTGGTTCCTACCTGGTTCATCTCAGCTACGCCCGGGTTACTCACCCTGCCACCTGAAGTGAGTAAAAACCCTGAAAGACATTCCTGCCTGTGTGGTCATTCTGCGCCTTGTGGTACTACAAACCTACACAGGGCCCTGGGGCTTGCCTCACTCTCAGGAGGCTACTACATCTAACTGCACACACCATCAGCCCCAGGCGACCCTCAATCTGCAGTGGCGGTCCCTACTGGCCGCAATACTGAGAGTAGCGTCACGACTACAAAGAAGATTTCCTACCAGTGACGGAGATCCAGCAACGTGGAGTCCCTGAAGGTAATGCACTGACACCGACACAACACCTGCGGGGCTTCACACTAGAACCATTATCGAATGTTTCTAGAACTATCGAGCTTTTGCAAAAAGCTCGAGTTCTAGTTCGATCTAGAACAGGCCCCAAAATCACTCGAGCCTAGAACTGGAGAACCTCGAACCTAGAACCGCGCTCAACTCTAATCCCCGTACATATACGGCCCGGGACCGACTACGCCATAGCCCTGGGCAGCTCAAATGTGTGCCACATGAGACTGAATCGGAGTCCGTCCTGTGAGTGGTCTGGTGACAGGGAGGTGAGGGGTGCTGTGGCCTGTGGTTCCCCAAGCTTCCATGACTACAACTGATGCCTGCCCCGTGTGAGCCACCACACTAGCACCAATGTTAAAGGTATTTGTGATATCCATTAGTCTTTGAGTATTTTGCTCCTCGCCTCATGAGTTTCGAGGTCTCTTTCCACCTGGTCCTGGCTGACCAATCCCATCAGCAACATGAGACCTCCATAGTGCAACATCACACACCCAGTCAAGACCTCCATTTTCATGTAGGGTGTCGGGGTGCAGCAAACAACTACCTCACCCACGACTACCATTAATTAACTTTATTGATAATCATATATTTATTCTGATTTAGATCCTGTTTTAAAATGTCCCTTTTTCTGCATTTTGTAGAAACACATGCGAGGCTTTTTCCTTTGCGGCGGTCAGCTGACCTATAGAAAAAGTCCCGGCTGTATTTCCTGTCTCCAGCTATGTATAAATAGGGCCGATTGTCGAATATATCCTGTATAATATCGCCATCTAGTGGCTATTAGAGGGTATTAATCTGATTTCATGTTGAATTTTTCACAATGGGCTTTTATCCACATAATTAATATCATTAGTATAAATAATGAACTTCTGAATTTTTGTTTTAAAGTCCAGGGTCCAATTTGATTCACTAAATATTTAACCACTATTCAACCACATTGTAGCTGAAAACCTAAAATGCAGAGGGCGCAGAACTGATGCGTAAAAACACATATTTACTTTAAAAGTATGACCCATGAAAATTAACAACTGCAGTTTTTTCCTTGCTTACCACTCGTTGCTTAGAATACCAGCCACCGCTGTATTTTAGAACAAATTGTCAAATGTGCAGTGCTTACAAGCTCCTTTCTATACAGAGCTTGTAAGTGCTTCTCTGAAGAATTACAAGATAATAGTGTATCCTACCTGTACCGACTAGCTTCAGCACTACAGAACACCGTCTATGCTGCATAGGCAAGGCTGCCTCATAGAAGGTGCATAGTCTACTAAGCAGGAAGTCAGAAGGCCTGGGAGTGGGGCACCACAATTGATGGGGCAAAGCTTTGTCACCCCCAAAGCACAAATTACTACTCATGCAGCTATATAGGGGACTTAGGGGCCATTTGCACACTACGACATCGCAAGCCGATGCTGCGATGCCGAGCGCGATAGTCCCCGCCCCCGTCGCAGCTGCAATATCTTGTGATAGCTGCCATAGCGAATATTATCGCTACGGCAGCTTCACACGCACTTACCTGCCCTGCGACGACGCTCTGGCCGGTGACCCACCTCCTTCCTAAGGAGGCGGGTCGTGCGGCGTCACAACGACGTCTCACGGCAGGCGGCCAATAGAAGCGGAGGAGCGGAGATGATGCACATCCGGCGTTGTTAGCGACATCGTAGCGTGTGACAGCTAGGAGCGCCGATCAACGAGCGCAAAAACGTCAAAAATCATTGATCGTTGACACGTCGCTCCTTTTCATAATATCGTTGGTGGGGCATGCCACTGTTTGTTCGTTGTTCCTACGGCATCACACATCGTTATGTGTGACACCGCTTGAACGACGAACATCTCCTTACCTGCGTCCACCGGCAATGAGGAAGGAAGGAGGTGGCCGCATGTTCCGCCCGCTCATCTCCGCCCCTCCACGGCTGCCGTGTGACGTCGCTGTGACGCCGCACGAACCGCCCCCTTAGAAAGGAGGCGGTTCGCCGGCCACAGCGATGTCGCAGGGAAGGTAAGTCCGCGTGACGGGTGTAAGCGATGTTGTGCGCCACGGGCAGCGATTTGCAACTGACGGGGGTGGGTATGCTCGCTAGTGATATCAATAGCGATATCGCAGCGTGTAAAGTGCCCTTTGCTTCGATGCTTTGAACTATAGTATGTGCTGCTATACAAGGCAACTCAGCAGCAGTGGAGGAGTGCAGTGGCAATAACGTTTGCCAGATCCTACGATCAGAGCTTATAAGTGCTGTGCTTAGGAGACTGCAGCACTGGTCGATAACTTAGACAATGGGCAATAACTAATAGAATTAAAAATCCTTCAGTTCCCAAAAAGTAAATTGCAAAGCTGCATGTCTTTAATGATTTGTAATACTGTGAAAAACACTTAGAAAACAAAAAACGAGCAGGAGTATAAGTTGGTATACGTGAAATAGTGAGAGCATCTTCACACTGTGGCCACTTCATAGACAAAACACAAGAAAAAAAAAATCACAAAATGAGTATATACCCCATAATAAGTGAATAGTAATAGTACATGTAAATAACATATTGTACTTGGTTAACACTAGTGTTGAGTGAGTAGTTAACTATTTGTACTCGCTATGCTGTTAGTGAGTAAGGTCCACTACTTGCATATTCATTACAAGTAGCGGGCGCAATGTAAGTCAATGGGAAATACTCTCTATGTAGTGAGTAACCCGAAAGCCGTACTATTTGCTACTCGCACAAAAAGTTCGGCTTTTGGGTTACTCGCTACTTAGCGAGTATTTCCCATTGACTTAGGTATGCGACTAGCGGACAGAACTCATGAACAGCATAGCGAGTACGAATAGTTAACTACTCGCTCAATACTAGTTAGCACTGATCAAAAAGCATAACCGCCATGCCACAAGGTGCATCCAGTCGGGATGGCCCTTTTTCTAGTATTAAAACCTTAAATGGTGTAAATGACATTAATATGAATTAGGCTATAGAAGAAAAAGGCCTGAACTGGCCACTTGTGTGGGGATGAACTATTCTTAATTAGGCCAGATCTATGGTTTCTTTGTTTGTTAAATCAAGAGAAATTAGCCATTGTCTCATGTCAAACTGATTGGATCCCTATTGTCTGTAAATGTGGATTGTTTCAGCCCTTCTGACTACATAGTTCAGAGGAAAATTATGCAGTCAAATTGAACTATCGATCAATGAGAGAGCAGCCATCTCCAACTTGTAAGACACAATACCCTGAAATGAGAACTGAGGGGTATAAAAGAGCCTTGCTTCTGTCACCATAAAAATATTCTAAATGATCTCAGCCTCGGAGCTATGGTTCCAGCTGGAGGATCACAGAACTACTTTACTTTGGATATTCCCCAATAATTCAGCCTAGCAGATATGGTTCCTGCTAGAGGACAAAATTGCTTCAAGGTTAATTCTTGAGAATTTCAGCCTAGGATCGATGGTTCTAGCTGAAGTATCAAAAAACTGCTTCACAACTCAACGCTGAGCTCATAAATTCACTTAGAGAACCCAGGTTAAGATAAGACAACCAGTGTTCAGTGGGATGAGCCCTAGTCTATGTGTGGTCTTTGTGAAGAAAGCCAGACCAGCGGAAGAGAGAACCCACTGACTCCTATGTTTCCACACTTGTTACTCATAACAAGCAGTTGGATGGGCTCGACTTGAGTACAGAATATAATGAAAATCAATGAAAAATGCTTGAGTTTTCCATTGACTTCCATTATGCTCAGTAAAAAAGTCCAGCCAGTTCGAGCATCCAACTGCTCATTACGAGCACTGAACATCCTAGCATGGTAGTTCTCCCTCATCACTAGTTACGAGTACCGAGCCCTCGAGCATGGTAGTGCCCGCTCATCACTAGTTACGAGTGCAGAGTACCTGAGCATGGTAGTGCCTGCTCATCACTAGTTACGAGTACTGAGCACCTGAGCATGGTAGTGCCCGCTCATCACTAGTTACGAGTACCGAGCCCTCGAGCATGGTAGTGCCCGCTCATCACTAGTTACGAGTACCAAGCACCCGAGCATGGTAGTGCCCGCTCATCACTAGTTACAAGTACCAAGCACCCGAGCATGGTAGTGCCTGCTCATCACTAGTTACGAGTACCGAGCCCTCGAGCATGGTAGTGCCCGCTCATCAGTAGTTACGAGTACCAAGCATGGTAGTATTCGCTCGTCACTAGTTACGAGTACAGAGCATAGTAGTGCTCACTCATCACTAGTTACGAGTACAGAGCCCTCAAGCATGGTAGCTCTCGTTCATCACTACTAGTCACTAATAAGACCTTTGCAAATGAGGAAGATGAACAATAGAATAGTTTGTTTTAGTATTAGATCAAAGAGTTGCCCATTAGTTCATTTGTTAAGTTGAGTCTCCCAAGAATGTGTTCATTACACTCCAAATAGCAGGTTGATGCCCCAAACTCTGGTTAGTTAGATAACTGGACATGAATTGCTGGATAACTGAGAAAAAACCACTGAGACACCGGGGCACTAAATTCAGGTAAGGGGACTGTTTTGTTTATCTAGGGGAGAGGGTGGACAATATTTTAATGCATTTTGAGCAAAGAATAAAGAAAGGACCCAGTATCACAGAAGGGGTACATCAAGGGTTTAGCTATAATGGGTGCAGGGTAAGCCATTTACACATAGACTATAGTGCACAAGGTGCAAGGGGAATTGGTACATTTTGCATTAGGAAACTACAGCTTCAGGTTATACTTCTGGCTACAGTGGTTCATATTAGAGATGAGCAAATAAATTCAAATGAAATTTAATTCTACACCAATTTTACAAAAATCCACATTTTCCAAAATGCGGATTTTTTTTAGTAATTCACTTCTGTGTGACGGCTATTGGTTACCATTTTTATGAACTGTAAAGCGCCATCAAAAGGTTAAAAAAATACCTGTAATCACCTCGCTGCTCAAATCTCTGGCATCTCTGCTCATCCTCATCAACCATCTGGTCCTCGTTGCATCTTCATTGCATCTTCTGATAACGGCCACTAGAGCTGGAAATCCATGGAGCTCGCACACTGACTTCCAGATTTGATGAGACTCAGAGTGATTTCATGCATGTGCATGCAAAGTGGCGGTGCACATCGCAACATCATGACACTATGACTTTATGTGCACTTGCGCTGAACCGTTCCAGGCCTCATCCGAGCCAGAAGTCCCAGCTCAGTGTGAGAGGCCCGAGGATTTTAGTGCGAGAGACTTGAATCAGAAGATATGGTAAGGACCTGACAGGTGTTGGTGAAGAGCGGAGGGGCCGGAGAGATGAGCAATGAGGGGAGTATAAAGATTTTGTAACATTTTTTACAAATTACGTTTAATAAGTTCTGGGGTCTGTAGATCCCACAGCATAAGGGACATTAAATTATTATTATTTTTTATTATTAATATTTATTTATAGAGCACCATTAATTCCATGGTGCTGTACATGAGAAGGGGTTACATACAGAATACATACACAAGTTATAGTAGACAGACTAGTACAGAGGGAAGAGGGCCCTGCCCTTGCAGGCTTACAATTTATAAATTAGCAAAGAATGACTTCTCCACAAATCAAATTTCCTAGGAAAAAAAGCATAAATATGCTCATGAGAAGAACATAGTTTTACAAGTCACTAGTGTGGTCACACTTAGAACACTTTGTACAATTTTGGTCTCCTTTGTATAAGAAGGACATAGTTGAACTAGAGCGGGTGCAGAGAAGAACGACCAAGGATATTAACTGAATGGGTGGACGGAGAAGACAGGTTATTGAACTTAGGGTTATTCAGTTTGGAAAAACAAAGGCTTGGGGGTGATCTTATTACAATGTACAATTATATGAGGGGACACTACAGAGATCTCTCTAATGATCTTTTATACCTAGGCCTGCGACGGGGACAAGGGGGCATCCACTACATACTGTATAGATGAAAGAAAGTAATCATAATATATCACATAGTTCGAGCATCACATATGTGTCATGCTCAGACTGATATGTGTCATAGAACGACTGTGCAATGCACGATGAAATACATGCATTTCAATGGGGATGACATGAGAAGTGAGGATGGTAGGGAATGAGGGATGGGACACCTACTGACACTAACCCGTGTCTGGTACTTAAGCTCCCCTAACATCCCTAAACGAATCATTCTTGTCGCCGTCATGTACCTAGTCCCTTCACTCACCCTCCATAGTGACAAGGCCAGCGAGTATATTAGACATCACCATTACAGTAACAACATACAGGTGAAGGAGGACAGACAGGGGGACATAGACAAAAGGATATACCAGTGAACTTCACAGTTGCAGCCAGACACCAAGGCTGCAGAAGACATGGCTCCAAAGAGTAGCACTGCAAAAGCTGCTGCAGCAGCAGATCACCAACAGCTCCTAGAAAACGTCTTCCTTCCAAGGTGGTGAGAAACAGAATCAATTCTATTACCCGTATCACGTGATGGATGATATGACTATTTAAAGGAGATGGGAGTGGTCACAAACTGGCTACACCTAAGGTGAACTAACCAGGAGCTCCTAGCAAGGAAAATTACATTAATCCTCACTGCATTAGAGTCTCACAAGGCAATATGAGACTCCGGTCCCAAACTTGTCACAAGTCTCCTAATGACGGGAGACACTCGAGACAATACTCAGATTCTTTCTTGCAAGAGCAGTGACACTATGGAACTCTCTACCAAATAATGTTGTAATGGTAGAATCATTACTAACATTTAAGAGAGTCCTGGATGCCTTTCTTGAAAAATATTATAATACTGGTTATGTGCACTAAACTCTGTGGATGGGTGTTGATCCAGGGAACTAGTTTGATTGCCGTATGCGGAGTTGGGAAGGAATTTTTCCCATAATATGGAGTTTACTGTCTGCCACATGTGGTTTTTGCCTTCCAGTCTAGATCAACACATTAAGCTATGGTTTGAACTTGATGGACTTATGTCTACCTTCAACCTTAAAAACCATGAAACTATAAAATCTCTAGTTCATACTTAAAATACTAGAAAAAACATTAATGCATTGTTCCTATATATTTACCTATTATCATAGTTGCCTAATCGGGTTTTGATAAACTCTAAAGAGGTAAAGTCTTATACCATAGTATCACATAATTACCCTTACCTGAAATCTTGGATTTCTTCCAAAAATACCACAAGCAGTACATCCTCCTTCTCATAAAAGACTCGTGAACAGGCAATTTCTGCTTCTATTTTGCACCACTCACTTTCCAAGTAATTTCTGCTGACAACACACAAAGTTTTGCGGCTGTTGTTAATGGCATCTTGGATATTATCAATGTGGTATGATCCAGGAACAAAATCTCTAGGTTTAAAGCAAAGTTTGTACTTGCGTTGTCCTTGGCTTTCCAAATGATGCAGTAATTCTTTTATGACCCAGTCTTCGTCATTGGAGCAGTAGGAGATGTAGGCATCGTACATGTAGACTCTCTTCTTCTTTTGATTTTTCCATGAAAGCCAAACTTTCACCATGTGATAGAAGTAAAGTATGGACCACTTCAATTTTACTGTTAGAAGAGTTGTGGCCATGAAGAGTAACGTGAAAGCAAAAGAGACACCAAAAAATAGAACAGACAGGTCAGTCCCACAAAAACTTAAATCCAGGCTCAGGAAATTGAAATCATGAGCTACTGGTCCAAGACAACTGTATGATTGTAAAAACGGTATCTGCACCTGAGTATTAAATTCAGACCAATTCTGGAACCAGTAATTGTCACAAGAACATAAGAGAGGATTCATCCACAAATCCAAATTTCTCAAGTTAGATAATGGTTTCACCAGTTTTTCACTAATGTTCTTAAGTTTGTTGCGTTGTAGAGAAATGTTTTCCAGTAAGTTAAAGGAAACAAATATGTCTTCAGGAAGATTTTGGATTTCATTGTTTTCCAGGTGAAGAGATCTCACTTGCTTACATTTTCTGATTAACTCCACCATGGAATTAAAATCATCTCCTTTGAAAGTTTCGGACATATCAAAGTCTGTCAAATTGGGCAAAAATGAAAAAGATACATCCTTAAAAAAGGAGCTTGAAATGCCTCGGACCTCCAGCTTTTTAAGGGATTGCAAACCTTGATAAAGTGATACAGAAACAGGATCCATATAGCGTCGTGCTTGGTAGCTCATATCTAAGGATTCCAGATGTTTAAGCTTCCTAAAAGGACTTTTAGTATCACGTTTATTAAAACCTAGCCCATTTCTACTAATATCTAGACTTAGAAGCGTCTTTAAGGAATTGAAGGTTAAATCTGAAAATTTATAAATTTCATTATTAGCCAAATCTAGTCTCTTTAATGATGACATGTCTTTAAAGCTATTACCCTGCACCGAATGGACTTTGTTGCCTGACAATAACAATGTTTCAAGTTTGTAGAGATTGTAAAAAGCCTTTCTCTTAATCATTGATATACTGTTGTCCCGTAAATCCAGCAGCCTAAGGTTCCTTATGTATGTGAAGGCGAAAAGCATGACATCTGCTATTTTACAACTTCTCAAAATAAGGGTTTTTAGATTGTGTAAGCCTTGAAATGATTTTTTGTTGATGTCAGTTAAGGAATTTTTGGAGAGGTCCAAGTACTCAAGACCAATTAGAGGACTGAATAATCTGTCTTGTAAGCTAAGAATTTCATTTCTCTCGAGGATCAAAGTATGGAGATGTTTAAGACCAGTCCAGGAACTATTCTGAATCATTCTAATTTTACACTTATTAAGATATAGAACGTTAAGGCCCTTAAACGTTTGAAGGTCGGTCTTCGTCAATACCCTCAGAGCACTTGTAGACAAAACGAGTGATGTCAGATTGGTGCACATTCCAATTTTCTTAATTTGAGAATGTGAAACCTTTGCACGCGATATGTACAAAGCCCTTAATTTTGGTAAAGACCGGAATACTTGACATGGAAGATCTAAATCATCATCAAGTTTGGGTCTCATGCTGGACCAATGCAGTTCCCTCAAATGAGGAAGATGGATTCCCAGAAGAAAGGATATGTTTAATGGGTTCTCATCAAAGATGATCTGAGTTAATTTAGGCACATTCAAAAAGGAGCTACCATTTATAGCGCTCATATTATTTTTCATCAACATGAGGTGAGTCAGATTGGGCATGAACAAATTACTAAGGTCTAAGACACCGATTAAATTATAGTTCAGGTCTAAAACGTTGAGCAACTGAAGAGCGATCAACCTTGGAGAAGATAAATCCGTCACAAAATTAGAGCTCAGGTTCAGTCTAGATAGCTCAGCTAAGTTATTCACAGCTTCTGCCACATTTGTAAAATTAGTAATATTATTAGACGACAAGGCAAGTTCTTGTAAATGATGTAGAGAGGCTAGAGCAAAACTTTCTATTGTACTAATTCTGTTATATCCAATTTTGAGAATTCTCAGATTTCTAAAATCGCTCATGTCCCAATTATCCAACGTCTGCAATTTATTGTAACTGAGGTCCAGTAAATAAAGATTCTTTAAATTTTTGAAGGCTTCTGATTGGATGGTGCTGATTTTATTTCCATTCAGCTGAAGCTCTAGAAGTTTGGGCAAATGGAAAAAAGTCTTGTTCTCCACTATGACAATGCCGTTTTGTGACGCATTCAGCCATTGTGTTTTATTAGGGAGATGTCGTACGGCTTTGGTCAAGTCCATAATTCCTTGTCCTATACAGTTTGCATATTGTAAGTTGTCATAGGTCAAAACACACTTTGCATATCCATAGGCAGATATGGGAGGACATATTTTTATTAATATTGATAACAAGATTACTTGTTTGGCTGTGCAATAATAATTCATGTCAGAACATTTTTTTATTCCTCAAATAAAAGAAATTGTTGTAATCTGAAAAAAAAGGAAAAAAATAAAAGTTGACAACTTTATATGATTTGCATACAAAAATCTCTGCATGTTAGTCATATATCTTAAGATACGCAAACTGTAAAAAACAGATGTCAAGTTGTAATACCTCCACACATCAAGACTTGGAGAAGCTGACCCTTCCGGTTCTTGCACAGATTAGAGGTCTCAGCTGTGCAGTCTCTAAAGGCCCCTGCGAAGACTGAAACAGCCCTAAGGCCGGAGTCACACTTACGTATGACTCGGCGAGTCTCGCATCGGCATCACCCGACATGGCAGCACACTCTCGGACAGGAGCGAGTCAGCTCCATAGAAATACATGCAGCTGAGAAGCTCCTGTCCGGAGAGTGTGCAGCCATGCTGGGTGATGCCAATGCGAGACTCGCCGAGTCATATGTAAGTGTGACTCTGGCCTAACTGGAAGACTCAGATGACCTCTTGAACCTTTTGATTCTTAAGCAACCTATGATTGGACGTCGTCCACACTTCCGGTCATGCGCACTACTCAGAAGCCTGGTGTTTGTGTCCCGGCTTCAGAGAGCGGTAGTGCGCATTGCCAGAAGTGTGGACGACTTCTGATCATGGACAGGGACTGTCTTTGAAGTGAGGGTGCATACACCCTGCGTCAATGAAGCTATTCAGTTTCCTGAATCTTTGTATAGCCCTGCCCACACCACTGATTGACCGCTTTCTGTGTACATCGTGCATAGTCAGAAAGGAGCCAATTAGAGATGGGGGCAAGGTTAAGCAGAACTCATGAATACAAAGTAATATCTGGCAGCAGGTTACTAGTCCTCTAGTGATAATCTCCTGCTGATAAAACTGTGATTTTATCAAAACTACAGCACGCAGCCAAGTAAGTAATACATCGCTGGAATCACAGTCTCTGTCTCTATATCATACTGCTCTCAGAATAAATGTCAAAAACCTACTGACAGTTTCTCTGTAAGTCCAGGGGTGTAACGATCATGGGCACAGTGACCACAACTGTGCCCCGGGGTACAGGGGGCCCACCGGCCCCAGCGCCTGTTTCAGCTGGATGTGCATCTGAGAGGGTGCATTCAGCAAAAATACATTGCAGCACAGAGACCAGTCCAGTCAATGTTCTGGCTGCTGATTAGGGCTATGAATATTCACTGCTCCCCAAGCCCATAATCCAGGCATGGGGAGCAGAGAATATGCTGGCACTTGGCAGCTTACCGTGCTGTAAGTGGGACATCTATATCAGGATGGGGCTATGATGAGGACATGTATACCAGGATGGAGACATATATACTAGGATGGGGCCAGGATGTAGATATATATCAGGATGGGCCATGACGGGGACATACTGTATTTACCAGGATATAGCAATGATGGGATCATTCACCAGGATGTGGCCATGATGGGGACATATACCAAAATGGGGCCATGATGGAGACATATATACAAGGATATAGACAGGATGAGATCATACACCAGGATGGGGTACATATTTACCACGAAGTGGCAAAGGATGAGGGACATTAGTACAGGATGGGGGTCAGTACTACACAATGAAGGGGAGGGAGGCAACGCATATGTCTTTATAGGATTTAGAACTCTACAACAGCCCATACATCAGATCAACATGTGGGGGGGGCAGGCTCAAACTTGTATCGGGGCCCATTGAACACTAGTTACGCCACTGCTAGTAATGCCTTGTGAAATATTCTCATCATTCTTATATGCTTCTTTGTATTTACAAGAATTTTTTTTCCTGGTTTACACTCTGCAGCAGCACTTATAAAGGCGCAATAACAGAGAGATTATTCAAATCAATCTGATTGCTCAATTGTTAAGTAATTGATAGCAAGGATTTGATGGACATTGACACTACCCACAGAGTTGTTGGGGAGGAAATGCTATTCTTATTAGTATAGGTCACTACATCTACTGATTCTGGCTATGATTTTTACTACATGATTGATGCACAGCTTTAGTCTTTTATATAGCGCCATCGTATTCCACAGCGGTTTACAGACATCACCATCACTGTCCCCATTGGGGCTCACAATCTAAGTTCCCTATCAGTATGTCTATCCAGTGTGGATGAAAGTGGAGGAAATCCAAGCTCCTTTCAGATGTTATTGTGTGGGATTTGAACCCAGGACCCCTGCGCTGTAAGACTAACACCACTAAGCCAAGAGTTCACCCAATTATTGTTATAATAACTTAAAGGGAATGTTTCATCAGAAAATGACAAGTTGTTTAAATCAGTTATTTGCGTTTCATGTATTTTTTTTAATTGGCAATGTTTTCTTTTCATATTATAAAAAGTTAACAAAAATTAAAATTAGTAATCTTTCAGTTTTCACACTGGCCATTAGAAATTTCTAAAGACTCATATGTCCTGTCATTTCACAAAGCATTTTCAGCAGGCTCCTTATCATCAGAGGCAGGATTACAACGACAAAACACCACTGTGCACATCTGATAACAATAGGATTCACCAATTACGATAGGTGATGTCACAGCTGACCTTGCTCTTCTCCCTTCACGATGACATTGGCACATGATTATTAGATGCTTTAAAACAAAACATATGGCCAGTATCAAATCATTGTGACTATTTACATATATTGTTTCCTGAAACAACAGGAAGTTAGTCTAAAGAAGCCCCTGTGGCCAGTGTGAAAATTTCACAATTCTTTCTTTTTTTTTTACATTTAAAGGGGTGGTCCACTACAAAGCATACTGGCCACATCAATGTAAAGCTGAAACAGAAGTTTTTTTCTAAATACCTTCTGTTGTTAATTGTACCTCTGAGCAGCGCTATCACTGTCCACTCATCTCCCATGACATGACCCCCGGCTGAAATTACCTCTCATGTCCGTTGATGTCACGTTAACTTCTGGAATTGGAATTTGATCCAACATCTCCGAGACTGGATCCAGTCTCCGTCTCCATGAGTGAGTGGGCTGAGTTTCATCACATGTCACAGCCCATCATCTCGCATGTTCTCTCCTTCACCGCTGAGCACTGCAAGCGCGAGCGATGCTGGGCTTTGATGTGCAGTGAAATTCCGCCTACAGCCAAGTTACTAAAGGATACTGGGTCCTACGTCAGTGATGCCAAGTCAACTTCCAATTCCGGAAGTTGACGTGACATCACCAGACATCAGAGGTCACTGCAGCCCTAGTCATGTGATGGGGAGGAGTGGACAGTGATAGCGCCACTCACAGGTAGAATTGACAACAGAAGGTGTTTGGAAATAGCCTTCTGTCTCTTTACATCGATGTGGCCATTATGCTTTGTAGTGGACCCCCTCTTTAATAAAGATTGTGATTTGTATAAAAACAGTCAATTTTTTAAAAAATACATTTAACACAAAAAACACATTTAAACAATAGGTCATTTTTTGATGACATGTCCCTTTTTACCTGGCCGTATCGATACGAAAGCTGATGGGCGAGAGGTCATTTGGCCATCAGTTATTGCTCCCAAGCCCTCACACATATGAATGTTTATATCGGTCAAGATTTCATGTATTTTTAAAGAGAAAGCTGTTCACAAATGGTCCTGCCAGTGGCTTGTTTCCAAAAGAACAAAAAATTCAAACCTTTCCAACATCAATGGTCAGGGAAGACTGTAAGGGGTACTTTGCACACTACAACATCGCAGCTGCGATGTCGGAGGGGTCAAATCGAAAGTGACGCATATCAGGCGTCGCTGTCGACATCGTAGTATGTAAATCCTTTTAGCAAAGATTAACGAGCGCAAAAGCGTCGTAATCGTATGATCGGTGTAGTGTCCGACATTTCCATAATTTCGATGCAGCGACGGTACGATATTGTTCCTCGTTCCTGTGGCAGAACACATCGCTGTGTGTGAAGCTGCAGGAGTGAGGAACATCTGCTTACCTGCGTCACCGCGGCCCACGCTGGCTATGCGGAAGGACGGAGGTGGGCGGGATGTTTACGTCCCGCTCATCTCTGGCCCTCCGCTTCTATTGGCCGCCTGCCGTGTGACGTCGCTGTGACGCCGCACAACCGGCCCCCTTAGAAAGGAGGCGAGTCGCCGTTCAGAGAGACGTTGCAGGGCAGGTAAGTGCATGTGAAGCTGCCGTAGCGATAATGTTCGCTACGGCAGCTATCACAAGATATCGCAGCTGCGACGGGGGCGGGGACTATTGCGCTCGGCATCGCAGAAATCGGCCTGCGATGTCGTAGTGTGCAAAGTGCCCCTAAGTCAATCCCACCAATATCAGCAGGTTTGGCTGACTTTAGACTAATGTTAATGGGGGGGGGCTTTCGATATGATGATATCTGACTATGGTACACTATATGGGCCTTAAGATCTATACCAGAAAGAAAAAGGATGTGAGTGATTTTTTCATTTGCCAAGTCATAGAGAAAATTGTGGAAGCTATAGAAATTTCTTATTTAAATGACTCAACGCAAAGTTTGAAGAAAGAGGAATTAGAGTATAGTGGGTGATAGTGGGCGACAGATTTACAAACAAGTCAAAGATTCCAGGGAAACAAATCAGAGTGTGAAAAGCAGAAGTGCAGATCTGAGGGTTCTCCAGTACGTAACCGTTAGATGTGACATCCTTGGAAGGACATGGGGGACAGATAGCAGTTAAAGTGCTAAAAGCGAATGGTGCTCTTAAGAAATGTATACAACATCAGGGTTAGGAGATTGAGAGTTCAACTACATCTAATGGAATCCATGTGAAAAAGCTGTTTAATGGTGCCTGATGATGAGGATTCAGTCAGCTCCTTTAGTTCAATCATTGACGCCAAATGTTCATTAAAGAAAGCTATAGTTAGAAAGTGACCTATCGTTGGATCTTGTTGGAATTTGAGATAGGTTGGAAAACGGGGTCTGTCATTCCTTCCTGCCCTAGTTTTGGCTGTAGTCTTCATTTAGTTCTAGTTGGGGGGGAAACTGTTTGAAAAGGCAGAAGGTTGTATGTGCAAGGGACTCCATCAGTTACGAATGCGAGTCTCCACTTAGTGTTATTGATGTGAATCTCACGACACAGACTTAGGAAAGGTTTGGCATGAGGTAAAACACACAACAAACAGGGATTTTAGAAAGACAAACAAGGAATACACCAGGGACACATTAACAATGGTTGGCCCTGATGCTAGTGAGAGGGAAGATGAACACCTCCTCTACTTACCTGCCGCTGTTCCCTGCACTCCCAGTCAGTCCCTATACAGGTTCCTCACCCGTTGCCGAGCAGGAACTTGAAGCCCTGAGAGACCCTGTGGTAAGCCCTGGCTAGTGAGTGGGAAGGTTAATCACGGTGGGCCCTGATGCTAGTGACAGGGAAGATGAACACCTCCTCAACTTACCTGCCGCTGTTCCCTGCACTCCTAGCCAAGTTCCTGCTCGGCAACAGGTGAGGAACCTCTATATGTTTACAGGTTCCTCACCTGTTGCCGAGCAGGAACTTGAAGCCCTGAGAGATCCTGCGGTATATGCCCTGGCTAGTAAGTGGGAAGGTAATGATCACTAGTCCCACTGCTGCACTAAAACAATACACCAAGGGAAGGTAAGACAAAAGGGGGGAAAACAACAAGAGATTGACTCCAACAACTAGATTGCAGTAAGGCACCAGTACTGCAGCCTACACTGCAACCAACAACAAGGACTCCAGCAGCTCTTTCCACATCCAGGCCCAAAATCAAATGGCAAAGAGAATAACAGGCACCCTGTGCTGGAAGCAGAGATTATATAAAGGGACTGGGAGTGCCCCCAAAGTGGAAACACCTGGTCAGGAGTCAGAGGCTGCTGGCAAGGAAAACTGACATTAACCCTTGCCACACCGAAAGAAAGAAAATATGTCTAAGGGCTGCTTCTCACTTGCGAATTTCTCGCAGTAGAGCAATGCGAGAAAAACTCGCATTGAAATCGGACACATGTTAGTGAATGATTCAGCTCTCATCTGCGATTTTTTTCTCAGTCCAAATCGGACCGAGAAAAAAATCGCAGCATGCTGCTTTTTTGGCTGGAAACACATCTATGCGAGTAAAATCGGTCCGACTGAGCTGAAAAATACTCGGCTGATTTTAGTTCACGTTAGGTGCGAGTGCAACGCAAGTGCGATGCTTTTTGCTCGCGTGTGTGTTGCGATTGCGATGCTAGTTTCATGCAACATCTTAATTAGATAAAAGCTATTACACATGTGTCATTTAATTTACCTTTGGGAATGTGATGTCACATTCATCTGTTGAATATTTAATGAGCGAAGTTAATGCCACACTCGCAAATGTGAACGCTGGTGCGCGTGTGTGATGCTACTTTTAATCCCCTTCCATAGGAAATCATTGGGACAAATGGTGCGAGAAACTCGCAAAAAAGCAGCATGCTGCGATTTTTTTCTCGGTCCGATTTGGACTGAGAAAAAAATCGCAGATGAGAGCTGAATCATTGACTAACATGTGTCCGATTTCAATGCGAGTTTTTCTCGCATTGCTCTACTGCGAGAAACTCGCAAGTGAGAAGCAGCCCTTTGCGAGTTTCTCGCACCATTTGTCCCAATGATTTCCTATGGAAGGGGATTAAAAGTAGGATCACACACGCACACCAGCGTTCACATTTGCGAGTGTGGCATTAACTTCGCTCATTAAATATTCAACAGATGAATGTGACATCCCATTCCCAAAGGTAAATTAAATGACACATGTGTAATAGCTTTTATCTAATTAAGATGTTGCATGAAACTAGCATCGCAATCGCAACACACACGCGAGCAAAAAGCATCGCACTTGCGTTGCACTCGCACCTAACGTGAACTAAAATCAGCCGAGTATTTTTCAGCCCAGTCGGACCGATTTTACTCGCATAGATGTGTTTCCAGCCTAACATGTAGAGTCTCAGATGACATTGAGAGACTCTAGTCCTGATCCTATTGCTAGTGTCAAAATACAGAGAGATGGCTGTGACAGTGTAGTAACGCAACCTTTTTGTTTCTTTTTCAGGTAGTTGGTGATAAACTTTTATAATCATGAAAACTGATATTGAGTTAGTGCTTATCGAATCAGGGATTGAATTGTGTATTGTCCCTAGATGTAATGGCTTTGCATTTTTTTTGTGCTCCAAAATTTACCTCTTCGAACCAAAAGAATGTTATCACCTTCCAGACAAAGCCAATTTTTTCATTTCTGATCAGTGTCACTTTAGGAGGTAATGACTCTGGAACGTGTCAACAGATCCAATTGATTCTGAAATATTTTTTTCATGACATACTGTACTTTATGTTATTGGTAAGTTTAAGGCAATATTTTTTGTTTTTATTTCAGAAAATATCAAATTTGGCAAAAAGGTTGAACATTTTGCAATTTTTAAACTTTTCATTTTTATGCTCTTAAACCATAACCACATGTCTACATTTATATCAGCATAGTTTTTGATACATAATTTATTTTTTGTTAGGAAGTTTGAAAGGTTAAAAGATTTTCAGACGTTTCTCATTATTACTAAAAAAATGTACAAAACTATTTTTTAGGGACCACATCACATTTGAAGTGAGTTTATGAGGCCTAGGTGACAGAAAATACCCAAAAGTGACACCATTCTAAAAACGGTACCCCTTACAACTGCAATTTCTCCTGAATAAGAAGATACCCCATATGTGGTGGAAAACTACTGTTTTGGAGCACAGCAGGGCTTAGAAGGGATGGAGCGACATTTTGGCTGGACTAGATTACACATTCGAAGAGGCCTTGATATGCCAAGACAGCAGAAACCCCCAAAAGTGACCCCATTTTGTAAACTAGACCTCTCAAGGAATTAATCTATAATTGTAGTGACCATTTTTAACCCTCAGACGATTCACAGATTTGTACACATTGTGCCGAGCAAATTAAAATTATCATTTTTTTCACTAAAATGTTGATTTGGTACCAAGTTATTAATTTTCAAAAGGGGTAATGGTTTGTTACACATCTCCTCACTTCACCAATAACCCATATGTGGTCGAAAACTACTTTTGAGGCACCGTACAAAGCTCAGATGGGAAGGAGCACCATATTATAGTGTAGGTTTTGCTGTTATAATTTGTGGGTGCCATGTCACAGTGGAACCCCCCATAAGTGACCTCATTTTACAAATTACAACCCTCTAGGAATTTATCTAAAGGTATAGTGATGATTTTTATTCCATTAGTGTTTTACTGAAACAAGCAACAATGGATGTTGCTGAGTGAAAATTGCAAATCTGTCATTATCATGTGCAGTACATTGTAGTGCCCGTACATTGTAGTGCCCGTACATTGAGCCCAGCTCGTGCTTCAGGAGAAGTGCACCGATTATATTAAGGAGGCTTTCATTGCTACACAAATGCCAAACATAAGGGATGTTAAATGTAGTTTAGTCCCACTGTGTGACTGAGAAATGAATGTGGCATTTGGATTATGCTGAGCACTTACATTGAAGTTTCCATCTAAATCAACTAATGAAATCATTTAGTTGACACCCCCGTGGGATCCATTCACTACAATGAGGCAGCAGAGTTACTCTAGATTCCATCTGGTCTCAATTCAGCATTGTCGTTTTCAAAAGTGCACAAAACTGTGGTCAACCGCGCTTTTATGAACCACTGAAAAGACGGACACCACTGTCACATAGGCTAGACAGATTCCGTAGTGACTCCATTTGCCTCATTATATAGAATCTTCTTTCAGAGGTTCTGTCTGAATCATGTATTTTAGATTTTACCACAACACCTTGGTGTAAGTGCCCAGCATAGAGCACAGGATAAATGTGAGCCGAGCCTTACTGTGATCTTTGGGAGGCAGGATGAATAAATCAATAACAGGTCAAGAATTGATTTAATTTATTTTTTACGCTATTAATCTGGCAGTATAATTGATTAAACAGATTTATTCTTTGGGTTGGTGCAATTACAGCGATACCAGATTTATAATACACAAACAGGAGAGCAGGAGTTGTATGTGTTTTAACGTTTTTTATTGTCTATGCAAAAAGTGATGGCACACACGTTAAAACAACAAATGTGATATAAAACATATGGAGGGACACCTATGTGTGAAAGGGTTAATAGCATATAATCATATGGCACAAAAAACATTCTATTGGTAGAAACCATAGAGATCGTAGGTATACATCCATCAGGCATAAAAATAGTGAGCAAAAGTGCATATTTCTCAAAAGATGAACGCATACCCCGGGAATAGTTATATATAGGGCTAATATCCCAAAATAGTTCCCCCATGTACTGTATGTTCTATTGCAAAGTACCTGGGACAAACAAACAGACAGTCAGATCAAAGGGAACATATCTCAGTATAGTTTCCCACACATACCAGTATAAGGTGCTTAGTGCATATGAATAGTGACAGACATCAGTGTCCCGAAAAAGGGAAGTTTCCCCAACACGCACCGATGCGCGTTTCACCAGGGAAATAAAGAATATGACATATGGCTTCTTCAAGGAGGGAGAATTGTGTCTCCTCTCTCTGAGTGCTGATTTTTAAATGCCCGTTGTCATTGACTTCCGCATATGTCATCCCTCTAGGTGACGCATGCGTAGTCCGCTAACCGAAACGCCACGGGCGGGCCAGTCGTCAGGCTCCACAGCATATGCATGGGAGCGGGGACACGTCACCCAGCTCCCGCGCATGCGCCACAAACAAATCCTCCTTACAAATTTGTGAAATCATATCCACAATTTGAGGGATCCACTCAATCCTTTTTATCTTGTAAGTTGTTTATTTAAAGCTTCCTTTTTAAAAACAGTATCATGTAATCAGGCTGAAAGGATTCACACAGCAACTCTTGACAGGAGGATTGGATCCATCAGGAAAAGGGGGGCAGTAGATCTTCATTAGTACTAAGTGTAGTTGAGTAAAAAGACAATGCTTAATTATATTTAGAACTAATGGAGATATACTGCCCCCTTTACTATTTTAAATAGGAAAGACAACATGATAATGGAGATATTGGAACAATTTTCTTGTATTAACATACAGATGGTTTGTTATTGGGATAACGCTTTGATGACCTCCTGGACTCCCATCAATCATCCGATATAGCCCCCCTTAGCCCATCCTATAGACTTACCATACACAGCAGATCGTCTCCTCCACGTGTCTTCTTCAGTCTTGCACTTGGCGAGTAATGTATAAATTCGTGTGCTGTCCCACAATGTGCTAAACCTCCTGTCCAGATAGCATTGGGTAGTGTTGTGACCCAAGTTCTTCTTTCACTATGACTTGTATGCTAGGTCCGGTGTATGCTAATTCTGTATATAATTATCTACTTCCTGAAAACAGAATAAACAATCACTCTGATGCAATAAATGTAGCAAAAATAAAGTGAACAAAAGATCAAGCCGCTCCTCTTCTGCAGTTATTTGGTCAACTGTAACAAACTTTCTCTTAGAACATTCTTAATTATAGTTTCATTAATAAAACAATCCTGGAGATTATCGGAAAACGTGTGTGTGGTGGATGAGAATTCTGTTATAGGGTCTGATGTATATTTTAACCGTTATTTAGCAGAAGATCCACAGCATAAACTCAAATTCCTGTGAATGACTTCTGCCGAATGTGGTAGGTTTGTAAAACTATACAATGAGTACGGGGAAGGAAGCTGGAGGCCGGTGAAATATGTCCAGCTTCCTGTTACAGCAGATCATTGCCAGAGCAGGGAGCGTAATCTCTGTGTGTACTATATGTGACATGTGTGAGAACTACACCCACTATACATGGCAGAAGTGCTACTGTGCAGTGTATATATATACAGAATATACAGGTACTGAGGATTACACCCAGTATACAGGACAGAAGTGGTACTGTGCAGTGTATATATGCAGAATAGTAATAATACGAATTATACCCAGTGTATAGGAAAGAAGTGCTACTGTGCAGTGTATATATACAGAATATACAGATACTGAGGATTACATCCAGTATACAGGACAGAAGTGGTACTGTGCAGTGTATATATGCAGAATAGTAATAATACGAATTATACCCAGTGTATAGGAAAGAAGTGGTACTGTGCAGTGTATGTTTACAGAATAATACAGGTACTGAGAATTACACCCAGTATACAGCACAGAAGAGGTACTGTGCAGTGTATATATACAGAATAATACAGATACTGAGAATTACACCCAGTATACAGGACAGAAGTGGTACTGTGCAGTGTATATATACAGAATAATACAGATACTGAGGATTACACCCAGTATACAGGACAGAAGTGGTACTGTGCAGTGTATATATACAGAATAATACAGATACTGAGAATTACACCCAGTATACAGCACAGAAGGGGTACTTTGCAGTGTATATATACAGAATAATACAGATACTGAGAATTACACCCAGTATACAGCACAGAAGTGGTACTGTGCAGTGTATATATACACAGAATAATACAGATACTGAGAATTACACCCAGTATACAGCACAGAAGGGGTACTGTGCAGTGTATATATAGAGAATAATACAGATACTGAGAATTACACCCAGTATACAGCACAGAAGGGGTACTGTGCAGTGTATATATAGAGAATAATACAGATACTGAGAATTACACCCAGTATACAGCACAGAAGTGGTACTGTGCAGTGTATATATACAGAATAATACAGATACTGAGAATTACACCCAGTATACAGCACAGAAGGGGTACTGTGCAGTGTATATATAGAGAATAATACAGATACTGAGAATTACACCCAGTATACAGCACAGAAGTGGTACTGTGCAGTGTATATATACAGAATAATACAGATACTGAGAATTACACCCAGTATACAGCACAGAAGGGGTACTGTGCAGTGTATATATACAGAATAATACAGATACTGAGAATTACACCCAGTATACAGCACAGAAGGGGTACTGTGCAGTGTATATATACACAGAATAATACAAGTATCGAGAATTACACCCAATACACAGGACAGAAGGGGTACTGTGCAGTGTATATATGCAGAATACTAGAAATACTGAGGATTACACCCAATACACAGGACAGAAGTGGTATTGTGCAGTGTGTATATATAGAATAATAGAGATAATGAGACTTATGGGTACTTTGCACGCTGCAACATCGCAAGCCGATGGTAGCGATGCCGAGCGCGATAGTCCCCGCCCCCCTCAACATGCGATATCTTGTGATAGCTGCCGTAGCGAACATTATCGCTACGACAGCTTCACACGCACTTACCTGCCCTGCGACGTCGCTCTGGCCGGCGAACTGCCTCCTTCCTAAGGGGGCGGGTCATGCGGCGTCACAGCGATGTCACAAGGCAGGCGGCCAATAGAAGCGGAGGGGCGGAGATGAGCGGGACGTAAACATGCCACCCACCTACTTCCTTCCTCATTGCAAGCGGGACGCAGGTAAGGCGATGTTCCTCGCTCCTGCCGCTTCATACACAGCGATGTGTGCTGCCACAGGAATGAGGAACAACATCGTACCTGTTGCTGCAGTGAAATTATGGAAATGACCGACACTACACAGATCACCGATTTTCGTCGCTTTTGCGATTGTTTATCGGCGCATCTAGGCTTTACACGTTGCAACGTCGTTACCGGCGCCGGATGTGCGTCACTTTCGATTTGACCCGACGATATCGCAGTAGCGATGTCGCAACGTGCAAAGTACCCCTTACACCCAGTACACAGGACAGAAGTGGTACTATGCAGTGTGTATATAGTATAGTATATAGTGTGGACTCGCCACTAAAAAGTGTGTACTGTATATACACAGTCACAGCTCCATAATAAACACTATATACATAGCTCTCCAGTACATACGAAAACATAGTCAGCATATATTGTGGAGATGTGTATTCTGGGTGCAATTCTCCATATATGTTTCTATTGATAGATAAGATATACTGGGGCTGAGTTATATACATTAGATCAGGTATACTGAGGTTGAGGTATACACAATAGATAGAATATACTAGGGCTGAGGTACTGTATATACATTAGATAGGATATACTGAGGCTGAGGTAATTACATTAGACAGCATATATGGGGCAGAGGTATGTACATTAGATAAGATATACTGGTGCTGAGGTATATACTTAGACAGGATATTCTGGGGCTGAGATGTCTACATTAGATTGGGTATACTGGGGCATAGGTATATAAATTAGATAGAATATATGGGGACTGATATTTATACATTAGAATATACTGGGTCTAAGGTATATACATTAGATAGGATATACTGGAGCTGATGTATATACATTATATAGGATATACTGGGGGCTGAGGTATATACATTATATAGGATATACTAGAGCTGAGGTATATACATTATATAGGATATACTGGAGCTGAGGTATACATTATATAGGATATACTGATGCTGAGGTATATACATTATATAGGATATACTGATGCTGAGGTATATACATTATATAGGATATACTGATGCTGAGGTATATACATTATATAGGATATACTGGAGCTGAGGTATATACATACATTAGATAGGATATATGAGGGATGAAGTATATACATTAGGTAGGATATATGGGGCTGAGATATATACATTAGATCACTGGATTGCACCATCCAACGTCACCTGCGTGTATGGTCCCCAGCGGTGGCCTGAGCTCTCCAGGACTTCCCGCCGGGGCTGGAAACTGATTACAGCTCCTCTGCTCCTGTCCAGGGCGGTGCTCAAAGCCATTGTATTTGTGTTTAATTTAATATGCAGTACAGAATGGATAAATTATAGAAACAGTAGCATGGACATTTCTCCAAAGTATCCCAGGAGCTGTTTTTTATTATGGCAACGCCAGGCTACATCTTAATCATGTTACTGTGAGCAGACTGCATGGCCTAAATGTGCTATAATGGCCTACAGTGTCTCTGGACTTGTCTTCCATTGAGCACATTTGGGACATCAGCAATTGCAGGGGAGCTGACAGCAGTGGATCTTGATGACTTGCTGCCTTAGTGCATTCATAGTGGCAGCACAGTCCTCAGAACCCTTATTAAATAGAAGCCAAGGCTGTAAGCGCGGAGATTTGTGTGTGTGGTGCTCTTACGCCATACTGAATAAATTAAGATATTTTGAAAATATTGTTTCCATTTTTTCAGCATTTACTTATCATTACCATGTCTATCCATCCTGCAATTTCCATAATTCCATGACTTTTCCTTGATATTCAAGGAATGCAGAATTGTCAAACATCACCTTCATCCCTATGGTGATGCCGTCCAGACATTTTTAGGGTACTTTTCCTTTTTACTTAACACTGGTATCATTTAACGCTTATTTAGTGTTCAGATTGTACATTGTGTTAAGTGCTTTAAAGACAGTTGATGATTGAATGATGAAGCAACTTCATTATGTTTCCAATGTGCTTATTACATTGCAGAACATTCACAATACAATGTGCGAGGTAACACTCGGAACAGAATTCAAGCTTTCATCTTCTCAGTAGGCGGCGATGATTCACAATCCACAGTGTCCTTATATAAAGTGTGCTTTCAGTCAAAAACAAAACTTTACAGCACAATTCGATCATTACGCAGCAGTGTAAAACCTTTCCCAACAAAACTCAGCTGTTCCTGCTGCAAATCTGTCCTAATATGAAGTTGTTATCATTGTCTGGTTGAGCTACTGTCATGTGCTGTCCGGATCCACACTCGCGAATTACACCTACAGCGTTGAACTCTGTTCACATTGCAGAGTACGACAGGCAACCTTGTGCTTCTTAAGTGCTCAGCTCTGCTGGGCATCGGCGGAGTTGTTTCACTGCTCCCAGCCGTGCAAGTATAAGGGGGTGGCAGGAGCGAAACACCCAACACCTGGGCTTATGTTCTGGTAGAAGGGTGGGTTGGGGTGGAGTTCTATAGGTCACCACTAGAGAGCACAGTGTCCCCATAGTTGAGTGCAGGGGGGAAGGGATGAGCTCAGAATAGATAGGGGAGGGCACAAGTTAGGGACAGGAAGGGAGGAGAGTAGTGAAGAAGACAAGGAAGTGAGAGGCTGCAGAGAGAGTGGAGGGAGATTGAATCCAGAAGTGTAGAAGGCCACCCTGTGGCTTGAGGACTGGCAGTTAAAGACACAGATGCTGCAAGTGAGGGTCTAAGTCCTAGGGACGGCCACCATGTAGGATTGCTGGGGAACCCCGGGATGTGGGAGATCAGCATGGCCAGAGCAGCTGTATCCACAGGGAGAAGGGCTGGTAATCCAGGAGGCCGATGGAACACTCTGACAGCCGATGTAATGAGAGTGTGGAAATGTATGTGTCCGGTGAAGAAAATGTGCCCTGTCTCAGAAAAGGAAAGTGTTTGCAAAACCATTAAAATGGAGATGTTGAATGAGAAACTAGAGTCTGCCTCTCTTTTACCGGGACTGTATCCTAACACAGAGGTAAACTCTTCAGCACCCCTGTCAGCTGGCATCCTTCTACCAACTCTACACACATTATCCCTTTTTCATGGAGTAAGCTGGTCGGGGGTGGCACGACTACAACCCCCAGCCTCGACAGAGCCCCCAGTGGCTAGGTAAGTATTATAAAGTGTTTTTTATGTTCTCACAGCGGCCTGGGCACTTATATACAGCGTGTTAGAATGCTGTATATAAGAGCCCGGTGGTGGTGGCCGCAGCTTATAGTCCAAAAAAGTGGTGACAGGTTCTCTTTAAATTTTTTTGGAGCAGTGTGCAACTCTTCTGTGAGTCAGGTTGCTGATTACCATCCACAGCTGGTATCTTCCTATTTCAGGCTGGGGAGTATGTTAGGAGACCGCCGAAGATAGCTTTAGTGTAGCTCCAGCGATCCCGGTCTTTGTGGTTATCCAGTTCATGGTGATCTACAGTTGCTTTTCTGCATGATGTGAAAGTTCCCCAGTTGTGCGTCTACTTCCTACCCTTTTCTTTATTCCCCGATACACATATTGTCTCTCATTTATGTTTGAGTGCAGTGTGTAAGAGTTTTCAGTCTCCCTTGTCCATGTGATTTCTGTGGGATATTGTTACTAGGTTTCCAACTCCCAGGGTACGCGGAATAAGATCAAGGCTCGGACAGGAGTCAGGGCTACGCTGGCGGCTCGGATATGGCTACCATCGAGCCTACCTCCGAGATAAGGGACCACACATGGTCTCGAGTCTGAGGGCCAGTCTAGGAGCCCCTGTTCCATCAGTACATACTCAGTGACAGCTGCAGAATGGTCTTGGCCACTGTTCTTACCAGCTACATGGCAAATTCTTCTCTTTACTTATCTTCTCCCTGTTAGGCAGTGTACACAAGTTGAAGATTTGGAAGAAGATGACTGTAATAAAGGAACTTTCTTCACTAGGGACTATTTATAAGCCAGGATTGATAGTCAGACTGATGTTCAGTCAAGTACCAATTCAAATTGTATCTATCTATCTATCTATCTAATTGCCCCTCTATAAATCACTTATATGGCAACATCTAGAATATGGAATCCAGTTTTGAGCTCCAAATTTTAAAAAGGACATTAGGAAGTTCAAAAGCAGCAACTAGATTATTACATGGGATGAAAGGACACTCCTATGATGAGATATTAGAAAAGTTCGACAGTTTAGCTTAGAAAAAAGATGTCTCAGAGGAGATCTCATTTATATGTATAAATACAGTCATGACTAAAAGTGTTGCCACCCTTGAAATTGTTCCAGAAAATGAAGTAGTTATAACAGAAAATTATTGCAATTGCACACGTTTTGTCATACGCATAATTATATTTTTTGTGTGTATTGGATCAACAAAATAAGGCAAAATAGACATAATTTCACACAAACCACCAAAACTAGGCCATACAAAAATTGTTGCCACAATTGTTTCCAAAATTGTGGGTAAACAACTTTGTTTCAAGTATGTGATGTTCATTCAAACTCACCTGTTGCAAGTAACAGGTGTGGGCAATATGAAAATCACACCTGAAACCAGACAAAAAGGGAAGAAGTTGACTTAATCTTTGCATTGCGTGACTGTGTGTGCCACACTAAGCATGTGTGGCGTCCCTGAGGCTCAAGACGCCACAGTGTACTGCACCCCACTTAGGGTGTGGTGCTGATCATGGATCCAAAAGTAGGTCGGTACCGGTTTCATCATCCACAACCACATACACACATAGGTTGCCCCTTCCCCACTGGGGACTGGGCTAGGGTCGGGTATAAAAGGGGTTTCCAACCGTGTGGCATTTACAGGATGCCATCACAACAGGGGCCCCAATCCACTAGCTTAGGATCTGGGTAAGGGAAGGAGCGGCGACCAGGGGGAGTTTGGAGTTACACACACAGCTTACAGTTTAGTAGGAGTTCTCCAGCAGGAGTGACAGTGAGCAGACATCTTTCCCGGTAGCTCCTGTGGGACATAGGAGGTTAACGGTCGCTGGGGAGGATACCGTGTTAGTTTCCCCAGGACCAGCACTGTTCAGGGTCTTCTTGGATTTCTTCCAAAAATACCACAAGCAGTACATCCTCCTTCTCATAAAAGACTCGTGAACAGGCAATTTCTGCTTCTATTTTGCACCACTCACTTTCCAAGTAATTTCTGCTGACAACACACAAAGTTTTGCGGCTGTTGTTAATGGCATCTTGGATATTATCAATGTGGTATGATCCAGGAACAAAATCTCTAGGTTTAAAGCAAAGTTTGTACTTGCGTTGTCCTTGGCTTTCCAAATGATGCAGTAATTCTTTTATGACCCAGTCTTCGTCATTGGAGCAGTAGGAGATGTAGGCATCGTACATGTAGACTCTCTTCTTCTTTTGATTTTTCCATGAAAGCCAAACTTTCACCATGTGATAGAAGTAAAGTATGGACCACTTCAATTTTACTGTTAGAAGAGTTGTGGCCATGAAGAGTAACGTGAAAGCAAAAGAGACACCAAAAAATAGAACAGACAGGTCAGTCCCACAAAAACTTAAATCCAGGCTCAGGAAATTGAAATCATGAGCTACTGGTCCAAGACAACTGTATGATTGTAAAAACGGTATCTGCACCTGAGTATTAAATTCAGACCAATTCTGGAACCAGTAATTGTCACAAGAACATAAGAGAGGATTCATCCACAAATCCAAATTTCTCAAGTTAGATAATGGTTTCACCAGTTTTTCACTAATGTTCTTTAAGTTTGTTGCGTTGTAGAGAAATGTTTTCCAGTAAGTTAAAGGAAACAAATATGTCTTCAGGAAGATTTTGGATTTCATTGTTTTCCAGGTGAAGAGATCTCACTTGCTTACATTTTCTGATTAACTCCACCATGGAATTAAAATCATCTCCTTTGAAAGTTTCGGACATATCAAAGTCTGTCAAATTGGGCAAAAATGAAAAAGATACATCCTTAAAAAAGGAGCTTGAAATGCCTCGGACCTCCAGCTTTTTAAGGGATTGCAAACCTTGATAAAGTGATACAGAAACAGGATCCATATAGCGTCGTGCTTGGTAGCTCATATCTAAGGATTCCAGATGTTTAAGCTTTCTAAAAGGACTTTTAGTATCACGTTTATTAAAACCTAGCCCATTTCTACTAATATCTAGACTTAGAAGCGTTTTTAAGGAATTGAAGGTTAAATCTGAAAATTTATAAATTTCATTATTAGCCAAATCTAGTCTCTTTAATGATGACATGTCTTTAAAGCTATTACCCTGCACCGAATGGACTTTGTTGCCTGACAATAACAATGTTTCAAGTTTGTAGAGATTGTAAAAAGCCTTTCTCTTAATCATTGATATACTGTTGTCCCGTAAATCCAGCAGCCTAAGGTTCCTTATGTATGTGAAGGCGAAAAGCATGACATCTGCTATTTTACAACTTCTCAAAATAAGGGTTTTTAGATTGTGTAAGCCTTGAAATGATTTTTTGTTGATGTCAGTTAAGGAATTTTTGGAGAGGTCCAAGTACTCAAGACCAATTAGAGGACTGAATAATCTGTCTTGTAAGCTAAGAATTTCATTTCTCTCGAGGATCAAAGTATGGAGATGTTTAAGACCAGTCCAGGAACTATTCTGAATCATTCTAATTTTACACTTATTAAGATATAGAACGTTAAGGCCCTTAAACGTTTGAAGGTCGGTCTTCGTCAATACCCTCAGAGCACTTGTAGACAAAACGAGTGATGTCAGATTGGTGCACATTCCAATTTTCTTAATTTGAGAATGTGAAACCTTTGCACGCGATATGTACAAAGCCCTTAATTTTGGTAAAGACCGGAATACTTGACATGGAAGATCTAAATCATCATCAAGTTTGGGTCTCATGCTGGACCAATGCAGTTCCGTCAAATGAGGAAGATGGATTCCCAGAAGAAAGGATATGTTTAATGGGTTCTCATCAAAGATGATCTGAGTTAATTTAGGCACATTCAAAAAGGAGCTACCATTTATAGCGCTCATATTATTTTTCATCAACATGAGGTGAGTCAGATTGGGCATGAACAAATTACTAAGGTCTAAGACACCGATTAAATTATAGTTCAGGTCTAAAACGTTGAGCAACTGAAGAGCGATCAACCTCGGAGAAGATAAATCCGTCACAAAATTAGAGCTCAGGTTCAGTCTAGATAGCTCAGCTAAGTTATTCACAGCTTCTGCCACATTTGTAAAATTAGTAATATTATTAGACGACAAGGCAAGTTCTTGTAAATGATGTAGAGAGGCTAGAGCAAAACTTTCTATTGTACGAATTCTGTTATATCCAATTTTGAGAATTCTCAGATTTCTAAAATCGCTCATGTCCCAATTATCCAACGTCTGCAATTTATTGTAACTGAGGTCCAGTAAATAAAGATTCTTTAAATTTTTGAAGGCTTCTGATTGGATGGTGCTGATTTTATTTCCATTCAGCTGAAGCTCTAGAAGTTTGGGCAAATGGAAAAAAGTCTTGTTCTCCACTATGACAATGCCGTTTTGTGACGCATTCAGCCATTGTGTTTTATTAGGGAGATGTCGTATGGCTTTGGTCAAGTCCATAATTCCTTGTCCTATACAGTTTGCATATTGTAAGTGGTCATAGGTCAAAACACACTTTGCATATCCATAGGCAGATATGGGAGGACATATTTTTATTAATATTGATAACAAGATTACTTGTTTGGCTGTGCAATAATAATTCATGTCAGAACATTTTTTTATTCCTCAAATAAAAGAAATTGTTGTAATCTGAAAAAAAAGGAAAAAAATAAAAGTTGACAACTTTATATGATTTGCATACAAAAATCTCTGCATGTTAGTCATATATCTTAAGATACGCAAACTGTAAAAAACAGATGTCAAGTTGTAATACCTCCACACATCAGGACTTGGAGCGGCTGACCCTTCCGGTTCTTGCACAGATTAGAGGTCTCAGCTGTGCAGTCTCTAAAGGCCCCTGCGAAGACTTAAACAGACCTAAGGCCGGAGTCACACTTACGTATGACTCGGCGAGTCTCGCATCGGCATCACCTGACATGGCAGCACACTCTCGGACAGGAGCCGGTCAGCTGCATAGAAATACATGCAGCTGAGAAGCTCCTGTCCGGAGAGTGTGCAGCCATGCTGGGTGATGCCAATGCGAGACTCGCCGAGTCATATGTAAGTGTGACTCTGGCCTAACTGGAAGACTCAGATGACCTCTTGAACCTTTTGATTCTTAAGCAACCTATGATTGGACGTCGTCCACACTTCCGGTCATGCGCACTACTCAGAAGCCTGGTGTTTGTGTCCCGGCTTCAGAGAGCGGTAGTGCGCATTGCCAGAAGTGTGGACGACTTCTGATCATGGACAGGGACTGTCTTTGAAGTGAGGGTGCATACACCCTGCGTCAATGAAGCTATTCAGTTTCCTGAATCTTTGTATAGCCCTGCCCACACCACTGATTGACCGCTTTCTGTGTACATCGTGCATAGTCAGAAAGGAGCCAATTAGAGATGGGGGCAAGGTTAAGCAGAACTCATGAATACAAAGGAATATCTGGCAGCAGGTTACTAGTCCTCTAGTGATAATCTCCTGCTGATAAAACTGTGATTTTATCAATACTACAGCAAGCAGCCAAGTAAGTAATACATCGCTGGAATCACAGTCTCTGTCTCTATATCATACTGCTCTCAGAATAAATGTCAAAAACCTACTGACAGTTTCTCTGTAAGTCCAGGGGTGTAACGATCATGGGCACAGTGACCACAACTGTGCCCCGGGGTACAGGGGGCCCACCGGCCCCAGCGCCTGTTTCAGCTGGATGTGCATCTCAGAGGGTGCATTCAGCAGAAATACATTGCAGCACAGAGACCAGTCCAGTCCCTGCACTGCAATGTTCTGGCTGCTGATTAGGGCTATGAATATTCACTGCTCCCCAAGCCCATAATCCAGGCATAGGGAGCAGAGAATATGCTGGCACTTGGCAGCTTACCGTGCTGTAAGTGGGACATCTATATCAGGATGGGGCTATGATGAGGACATGTATACCAGGATGGAGACATATATACTAGGATGGGGCCAGGATGTAGATATATATCAGGATGGGCCATGACGGGGACATACTGTATTTACCAGGATATAGCAATGATGGGATCATTCACCAGGATGTGGCCATGATGGGGACATATACCAAAATGGGGCCATGATGGAGACATATATACAAGGATATAGACAGGATGAGATCATACACCAGGATGGGGTACATATTTACCACGAAGTGGCAAAGGATGAGGGACATTAGTACAGGATGGGGGTCAGTACTACACAATGAAGGGGAGGGAGGCAACGCATATGTCTTTATAGGATTTAGAACTCTACAACAGCCCATACATCAGATCAACATGTGGGGGGGGCAGGCTCAAACTTGTATCGGGGCCCATTGAACACTAGTTACGCCACTGCTAGTAATGCCTTGTAAAATATTCTCATAATTCTTATATGCTTCTTTGTATTTACAAGAATTTTTTTTCCTGGTTTACACTCTGCAGCAGCACTTATAAAGGCGCAATAACAGAGAGATTATTCAAATCAATCTGATTGATCAATTGTTAAGTAATTGATAGCAAGGATTTGATGGACATTGACACTACCCACAGAGTTGTTGGGGAGGAAATGCTATTCTTATTAGTATAGGTCACTACATCTACTGATTCTGGCTACAATTTTTACTACGATTGATGCACAACTTTAGTCTCTTATATAGCGCCCTCGTATTCCACAGCGGTTTACAGACATCACCATCACTGTCCCCATTGGGGCTCACAATCTAAGTTCCCTATCAGTATGTCTATCCAGTGATGAAGAAAGTGGAGGAAATCCAAGCTCCTTTCAGATGTTATTGTGTGGGATTTGAACCCAGGACCCCTGCGCTGTAAGACTAACACCACTAAGCCAAGAGTTCACCCAATTATTGTTATAATAACTTAAAGGGAATGTGTCATCAGAAAATGACAAGTTGTTTAAATCAGTTATTTGTGTTTCATGAATTTTTTACATTTAAAGGGGTGGTCCACTACAAAGCATACTGGCCACATCAATGTAAAGCTGAAACAGAAGTTTTTTTCTAAATACCTTCTGTTGTTAATTGTACCTCTGAGCAGCGCTATCACTGTCCACTCATCTCCCATGACATGACCCCCGGCTGAAATTACCTCTCATGTCCGTTGATGTCACGTCAACTTCTGGAATTGGAATTTGATCCAACATCTCCGAGACGGGATCCAGTCTCCGTCTCCATGAGTGAGTGGGCTGAGTTTCATCACATATCACAGCCCATCATCTCGCATGTTCTCTCCTTCACCGCTGAGCACTGCAAGCGCGAGCGATGCTGGGCTTTGATGTGCAGTGAAATTCCGCCTACAGCCAAGTTACTAAAGGATACTGGGTCCTACGTCAGTGATGCCAAGTCAACTTCCAATTCCGGAAGTTGACGTGACATCACCAGACATCAGAGGTCACTGCAGCCCTAGTCATGTGATGGGGAGGAGTGGACAGTGATAGCGCCGCTCACAGGTAGAATTGACAACAGAAGGTGTTTGGAAATAGCCTTCTGTCTCTTTACATCGATGTGGCCATTATGCTTTGTAGTGGACCCCCTCTTTAATAAAGATTGTGATTTGTATAAAAACAGTCAATTTTTAAAAAAATACATTTAACACAAAAAACACATTTAAACAATAGGTCATTTTTTGATGACATGTCCCTTTTTACCTGGCCGTATCGATACGAAAGCTGATGGGCGAGAGGTCATTTGGCCATCAGTTATTGCTCCCAACCCCTCACACATATGAATGTTTATATCGGTCAAGATTTCATGTATTTTTAAAGAGAAAGCTGTTGACAAATGGTCCTGCCAGTGGCTTGTTTCCAAAAGAACAAAAAATTCAAACCTTTCCAACATCAATGGTCAGGGAAGACTGTAAGGGGTACTTTGCACACTACAACATCGCAGCTGCGATGTCGGAGGGGTCAAATCGAAAGTGACGCACATCCGGCATCGCTGTCGACATCGTAGTATGTAAATCCTTTTAGCAAAGATTAACGAGCGCAAAAGCATCGTAATCGTATGATCGGTGTAGTGTCCGACATTTCCATAATTTCGCTGCAGCGACGGTACGATATTGTTCCTCGTTCCTGCGGCAGAACACATCGCTGTGTATGAAGCTGCAGGAGTGAGGAACATCTGCTTACCTGCGTCACCGCGGCCCACGCTGGCTATGCGGAAGAACAGAGGTGGGCGGGATGTTTACGTCCCGCTCATCTCTGGCCCTCCGCTTCTATTGGCCGCCTGCCGTGTGACGTCGCTGTGTGGCCGCACAACCGGCCCCCTTAGGAAGGAGGCGAGTCGCCGTTCAGAGAGACGTCACAGGGCAGGTAAGTGCATGTGAAGCTGCCGTAGCGATAATGTTCGCTACGGCAGCTATCACAAGATATCGCAGCTGCGACGGGGGCGGGGACTATTGCGCTCGGCATCGCAGCAATCGGCCTGCGATGTCGTAGTGTGCAAAGTACCCCTAAGTCAATCCCACCAATATCAGCAGGTTTGGCTGACTTTAGACTAATGTTAATGGGGGGGGGCTTTCGATATGATGATATCTGACTATGGTACACTATATGGGCCTTAAGATCTATACCAGAAAGAAAAAGGATGTGAGTGATTTTTTCATTTGCCAAGTCATAGAGAAAATTGTGGAAGCTATAGAAATTTCTTATTTAAATGACTCAACGCAAAGTTTGAAGAAAGAGGAATTAGAGTATAGTGGGTGATAGTGGGCGACAGATTTACAAACAAGTCAAAGATTCCAGGGAAACAAATCAGAGTGTGAAAAGCAGAAGTGCAGATCTGAGGGTTCTCCAGTACGTAACCGTTAGATGTGACATCCTTGGAAGGACATGGGGGACAGATAGCAGTTAAAGTGCTAAAAGCGAATGGTGCTCTTAAGAAATGTATACAACATCAGGGTTAGGAGATCGAGAGTTCAACTACATCTAATGGAATCCATGTGAAAAAGCTGTTTAATGGTGCCTGATGATGAGGATTCAGTCAGCTCCTTTAGTTCAATCATTGACGCCAAATGTTCATTAAAGAAAGCTATAGTTAGAAAGTGACCTATCGTTGGATCTTGTTGGAATTTGAGATAGGTTGGAAAACGGGGTCTGTCATTCCTTCCTGCCCTAGTTTTGGCTGTAGTCTTCATTTAGTTCTAGTTGGGGGGGAAACTGTTTGAAAAGGCAGAAGGTTGTATGTGCAAGGGACTCCATCAGTTACGAATGCGAGTCTCCACTTAGTGTTATTGATGTGAATCTCACGACACAGACTTAGGAAAGGTTTGGCATGAGGTAAAACACACAACAAACAGGGATTTTAGAAAGACAAACAAGGAATACACCAGGGACACATTAACAATGGTTGGCCCTGATGCTAGTGAGAGGGAAGATGAACACCTCCTCTACTTACCTGCCGCTGTTCCCTGCACTCCCAGTCAGTCCCTATACAGGTTCCTCACCCGTTGCCGAGCAGGAACTTGAAGCCCTGAGAGACCCTGTGGTAAGCCCTGGCTAGTGAGTGGGAAGGTTAATCACGGTGGGCCCTGATGCTAGTGACAGGGAAGATGAACACCTCCTCAACTTACCTGCCGCTGTTCCCTGCACTCCTAGCCAAGTTCCTGCTCGGCAACAGGTGAGGAACCTCTATATGTTTACAGGTTCCTCACCTGTTGCCGAGCAGGAACTTGAAGCCCTGAGAGATCCTGCGGTATATGCCCTGGCTAGTAAGTGGGAAGGTAATGATCACTAGTCCCACTGCTGCACTAAAACAATACACCAAGGGAAGGTAAGACAAAAGGGGGGAAAACAACAAGAGATTGACTCCAACAACTAGATTGCAGTAAGGCACCAGTACTGCAGCCTACACTGCAACCAACAACAAGGACTCCAGCAGCTCTTTCCACATCCAGGCCCAAAATCAAATGGCAAAGAGAATAACAGGCACCCTGTGCTGGAAGCAGAGATTATATAAAGGGACTGGGAGTGCCCCCAAAGTGGAAACACCTGGTCAGGAGTCAGAGGCTGCTGGCAAGGAAAACTGACATTAACCCTTGCCACACCGAAAGAAAGAAAATATGTCTAAGGGCTGCTTCTCACTTGCGAATTTCTCGCAGTAGAGCAATGCGAGAAAAACTCGCATTGAAATCGGACACATGTTAGTGAATGATTCAGCTCTCATCTGCGATTTTTTTCTCAGTCCAAATCGGACCGAGAAAAAAATCGCAGCATGCTGCTTTTTTGGCTGGAAACACATCTATGCGAGTAAAATCGGTCCGACTGAGCTGAAAAATACTCGGCTGATTTTAGTTCACGTTAGGTGCGAGTGCAACGCAAGTGCGATGCTTTTTGCTCGCGTGTGTGTTGCGATTGCGATGCTAGTTTCATGCAACATCTTAATTAGATAAAAGCTATTACACATGTGTCATTTAATTTACCTTTGGGAATGTGATGTCACATTCATCTGTTGAATATTTAATGAGCGAAGTTAATGCCACACTCGCAAATGTGAACGCTGGTGCGCGTGTGTGATGCTACTTTTAATCCCCTTCCATAGGAAATCATTGGGACAAATGGTGCGAGAAACTCGCAAAAAAGCAGCATGCTGCGATTTTTTTCTCGGTCCGATTTGGACTCAGAAAAAAATCGCAGATGAGAGCTGAATCATTGACTAACATGTGTCCGATTCCAATGCGAGTTTTTCTCGCATTGCTCTACTGCGAGAAACTCGCAAGTGAGAAGCAGCCCTTTGCGAGTTTCTCGCACCATTTGTCCCAATGATTTCCTATGGAAGGGGATTAAAAGTAGGATCACACACGCGCACCAGCGTTCACATTTGCGAGTGTGGCATTAACTTCGCTCATTAAATATTCAACAGATGAATGTGACATCCCATTCCCAAAGGTAAATTAAATGACACATGTGTAATAGCTTTTATCTAATTAAGATGTTGCATGAAACTAGCATCGCAATCGCAACACACACGCGAGCAAAAAGCATCGCACTTGCATTGCACTCGCACCTAACGTGAACTAAAATCAGCCGAGTATTTTTCAGCCCAGTCGGACCGATTTTACTCGCATAGATGTGTTTCCAGCCTAACATGTAGAGTCTCAGATGACATTGAGAGACTCTAGTCCTGATCCTATTGCTAGTGTCAAAATACAGAGAGATGGCTGTGACAGTGTAGTAACGCAACCTTTTTGTTTCTTTTTCAGGTAGTTGGTGATAAACTTTTATAATCATGAAAACTGATATTGAGTTAGTGCTTATCGAATCAGGGATTGAATTGTGTATTGTCCCTAGATGTAATGGCTTTGCATTTTTTTTTGTGCTCCAAAATTTACCTCTTCGAACCAAAAGAATGTTATCACCTTCCAGACAAAGCCAATTTTTTCATTTCTGATCAGTGTCACTTTAGGAGGTAATGACTCTGGAACGTGTCAACAGATCCAATTGATTCTGAAATATTTTTTTCATGGCATACTGTACTTTATGTTATTGGTAAGTTTAAGGCAATATTTTTTGTTTTTATTTCAGAAAATATCAAATTTGGCAAAAAGGTTGAACATTTTGCAATTTTTAAACTTTTCATTTTTATGCTCTTAAACCATAACCACATGTCTATATTTATATCAGCATAGTTTTTGATACATAATTTATTTTTTGTTAGGAAGTTTGAAAGGTTAAAAGATTTTCAGACGTTTCTCATTATTACTAAAAAAATGTACAAAACTATTTTTTAGGGACCACATCACATTTGAAGTGAGTTTATGAGGCCTAGGTGACAGAAAATACCCAAAAGTGACACCATTCTAAAAACGGTACCCCTTACAACTGCAATTTCTCCTGAATAAGAAGATACCCCATATGTGGTGGAAAACTACTGTTTTGGAGCACAGCAGGGCTTAGAAGGGATGGAGCGACATTTTGGCTGGACTAGATTACACATTCGAAGAGGCCTTGATATGCCAAGACAGCAGAAACCCCCAAAAGTGACCCCATTTTGTAAACTAGACCTCTCAAGGAATTAATCTATAATTGTAGTGACCATTTTTAACCCTCAGACGATTCACAGATTTGTACACATTGTGCCGAGCAAATTAAAATTATCATTTTTTTCACTAAAATGTTGATTTGGTACCAAGTTATTAATTTTCAAAAGGGGTAATGGTTTGTTACACATCTCCTCACTTCACCAATAACCCATATGTGGTCGAAAACTACTTTTGAGGCACCGTACAAAGCTCAGATGGGAAGGAGCACCATATTATAGTGTAGGTTTTGCTGTTATAATTTGTGGGTGCCATGTCACAGTGGAACCCCCCATAAGTGACCTCATTTTACAAATTACAACCCTCTAGGAATTTATCTAAAGGTATAGTGATGATTTTTATTCCATTAGTGTTTTACTGAAACAAGCAACAATGGATGTTGCTGAGTGAAAATTGCAAATCTGTCATTATCATGTGCAGTACATTGTAGTGCCCGTACATTGTAGTGCCCGTACATTGAGCCCAGCTCGTGCTTCAGGAGAAGTGCACCGATTATATTAAGGAGGCTTTCATTGCTACACAAATGCCAAACATAAGGGATGTTAAATGTAGTTTAGTCCCACTGTGTGACTGAGAAATGAATGTGGCATTTGGATTATGCTGAGCACTTACATTGAAGTTTCCATCTAAATCAACTAATGAAATCATTTAGTTGACACCCCCGTGGGATCCATTCACTACAATGAGGCAGCAGAGTTACTCTAGATTCCATCTGGTCTCAATTCAGCATTGTCGTTTTCAAAAGTGCACAAAACTGTGGTCAACCGCGCTTTTATGAACCACTGAAAAGACGGACACCACTGTCACATAGGCTAGACAGATTCCGTAGTGACTCCATTTGCCTCATTATATAGAATCTTCTTTCAGAGGTTCTGTCTGAATCATGTATTTTAGATTTTACCACAACACCTTGGTGTAAGTGCCCAGCATAGAGCACAGGATAAATGTGAGCCGAGCCTTACTGTGATCTTTGGGAGGCAGGATGAATAAATCAATAACAGGTCAAGAATTGATTTAATTTATTTTTTACGCTATTAATCTGGCAGTATAATTGATTAAACAGATTTATTCTTTGGGTTGGTGCAATTACAGCGATACCAGATTTATAATACACAAACAGGAGAGCAGGAGTTGTATGTGTTTTAACGTTTTTTATTGTCTATGCAAAAAGTGATGGCACACACGTTAAAACAACAAATGTGATATAAAACATATGGAGGGACACCTATGTGTGAAAGGGTTAATAGCATATAATCATATGGCACAAAAAACATTCTATTGGTAGAAACCATAGAGATCGTAGGTATACATCCATCAGGCATAAAAATAGTGAGCAAAAGTGCATATTTCTCAAAAGATGAACGCATACCCCGGGAATAGTTATATATAGGGCTAATATCCCAAAATAGTTCCCCCATGTACTGTATGTTCTATTGCAAAGTACCTGGGACAAACAAACAGACAGTCAGATCAAAGGGAACATATCTCAGTATAGTTTCCCACACATACCAGTATAAGGTGCTTAGTGCATATGAATAGTGACAGACATCAGTGTCCCGAAAAAGGGAAGTTTCCCCAACACGCACCGATGCGCGTTTCACCAGGGAAATAAAGAATATGACATATGGCTTCTTCAAGGAGGGAGAATTGTGTCTCCTCTCTCTGAGTGCTGATTTTTAAATGCCCGTTGTCATTGACTTCCGCATATGTCATCCCTCTAGGTGACGCATGCGTAGTCCGCTAACCGAAACGCCACGGGCGGGCCAGTCGTCAGGCTCCACAGCATATGCATGGGAGCGGGGACACGTCACCCAGCTCCCGCGCATGCGCCACAAACAAATCCTCCTTACAAATTTGTGAAATCATATCCACAATTTGAGGGATCCACTCAATCCTTTTTATCTTGTAAGTTGTTTATTTAAAGCTTCCTTTTTAAAAACAGTATCATGTAATCAGGCTGAAAGGATTCACACAGCAACTCTTGACAGGAGGATTGGATCCATCAGGAAAAGGGGGGCAGTAGATCTTCATTAGTACTAAGTGTAGTTGAGTAAAAAGACAATGCTTAATTATATTTAGAACTAATGGAGATATACTGCCCCCTTTACTATTTTAAATAGGAAAGACAACATGATAATGGAGATATTGGAACAATTTTCTTGTATTAACATACAGATGGTTTGTTATTGGGATAACGCTTTGATGACCTCCTGGACTCCCATCAATCATCCGATATAGCCCCCCTTAGCCCATCCTATAGACTTACCATACACAGCAGATCGTCTCCTCCACGTGTCTTCTTCAGTCTTGCACTTGGCGAGTAATGTATAAATTCGTGTGCTGTCCCACAATGTGCTAAACCTCCTGTCCAGATAGCATTGGGTAGTGTTGTGACCCAAGTTCTTCTTTTACTATGACTTGTATGCTAGGTCCGGTGTATGCTAATTCTGTATATAATTATCTACTTCCTGAAAACAGAATAAACAATCACTCTGATGCAATAAATGTAGCAAAAATAAAGTGAACAAAAGATCAAGCCGCTCCTCTTCTGCAGTTATTTGGTCAACTGTAACAAACTTTCTCTTAGAACATTCTTAATTATAGTTTCATTAATAAAACAATCCTGGAGATTATCGGAAAACGTGTGTGTGGTGGATGAGAATTCTGTTATAGGGTCTGATGTATATTTTAACCGTTATTTAGCAGAAGATCCACAGCATAAACTCAAATTCCTGTGAATGACTTCTGCTGAATGTGGTAGGTTTGTAAAACTATACAATGAGTACGGGGAAGGAAGCTGGAGGCCGGTGAAATATGTCCAGCTTCCTGTTACAGCAGATCATTGCCAGAGCAGGGAGCGTAATCTCTGTGTGTACTATATGTGACATGTGTGAGAACTACACCCACTATACATGGCAGAAGTGCTACTGTGCAGTGTATATATATACAGAATATACAGGTACTGAGGATTACACCCAGTATACAGGACAGAAGTGGTACTGTGCAGTGTATATATGCAGAATAGTAATAATACGAATTATACCCAGTGTATAGGAAAGAAGTGCTACTGTGCAGTGTATATATACAGAATATACAGATACTGAGGATTACATCCAGTATACAGGACAGAAGTGGTACTGTGCAGTGTATATATGCAGAATAGTAATAATACGAATTATACCCAGTGTATAGGAAAGAAGTGGTACTGTGCAGTGTATGTTTACAGAATAATACAGGTACTGAGAATTACACCCAGTATACAGCACAGAAGAGGTACTGTGCAGTGTATATATACAGAATAATACAGATACTGAGAATTACACCCAGTATACAGGACAGAAGTGGTACTGTGCAGTGTATATATACAGAATAATACAGATACTGAGGATTACACCCAGTATACAGGACAGAAGTGGTACTGTGCAGTGTATATATACAGAATAATACAGATACTGAGAATTACACCCAGTATACAGCACAGAAGGGGTACTTTGCAGTGTATATATACAGAATAATACAGATACTGAGAATTACACCCAGTATACAGCACAGAAGTGGTACTGTGCAGTGTATATATACACAGAATAATACAGATACTGAGAATTACACCCAGTATACAGCACAGAAGGGGTACTGTGCAGTGTATATATAGAGAATAATACAGATACTGAGAATTACACCCAGTATACAGCACAGAAGGGGTACTGTGCAGTGTATATATAGAGAATAATACAGATACTGAGAATTACACCCAGTATACAGCACAGAAGTGGTACTGTGCAGTGTATATATACAGAATAATACAGATACTGAGAATTACACCCAGTATACAGCACAGAAGGGGTACTGTGCAGTGTATATATAGAGAATAATACAGATACTGAGAATTACACCCAGTATACAGCACAGAAGTGGTACTGTGCAGTGTATATATACAGAATAATACAGATACTGAGAATTACACCCAGTATACAGCACAGAAGGGGTACTGTGCAGTGTATATATACAGAATAATACAGATACTGAGAATTACACCCAGTATACAGCACAGAAGGGGTACTGTGCAGTGTATATATACACAGAATAATACAAGTATCGAGAATTACACCCAATACACAGGACAGAAGGGGTACTGTGCAGTGTATATATGCAGAATACTAGAAATACTGAGGATTACACCCAATACACAGGACAGAAGTGGTATTGTGCAGTGTGTATATATAGAATAATAGAGATAATGAGACTTATGGGTACTTTGCACGCTGCAACATCGCAAGCCGATGGTAGCGATGCCGAGCGCGATAGTCCCCGCCCCCCTCAACATGCGATATCTTGTGATAGCTGCCGTAGCGAACATTATCGCTACGACAGCTTCACACGCACTTACCTGCCCTGCGACGTCGCTCTGGCCGGCGAACTGCCTCCTTCCTAAGGGGGCGGGTCATGCGGCGTCACAGCGATGTCACAAGGCAGGCGGCCAATAGAAGCGGAGGGGCGGAGATGAGCGGGACGTAAACATGCCACCCACCTACTTCCTTCCTCATTGCAAGCGGGACGCAGGTAAGGCGATGTTCCTCGCTCCTGCCGCTTCATACACAGCGATGTGTGCTGCCACAGGAATGAGGAACAACATCGTACCTGTTGCTGCAGTGAAATTATGGAAATGACCGACACTACACAGATCACCGATTTTCGTCGCTTTTGCGATTGTTTATCGGCGCATCTAGGCTTTACACGTTGCAACGTCGTTACCGGCGCCGGATGTGCGTCACTTTCGATTTGACCCGACGATATCGCAGTAGCGATGTCGCAACGTGCAAAGTACCCCTTACACCCAGTACACAGGACAGAAGTGGTACTATGCAGTGTGTATATAGTATAGTATATAGTGTGGACTCGCCACTAAAAAGTGTGTACTGTATATACACAGTCACAGCTCCATAATAAACACTATATACATAGCTCTCCAGTACATACGAAAACATAGTCAGCATATATTGTGGAGATGTGTATTCTGGGTGCAATTCTCCATATATGTTTCTATTGATAGATAAGATATACTGGGGCTGAGTTATATACATTAGATCAGGTATACTGAGGTTGAGGTATACACAATAGATAGAATATACTAGGGCTGAGGTACTGTATATACATTAGATAGGATATACTGAGGCTGAGGTAATTACATTAGACAGCATATATGGGGCAGAGGTATGTACATTAGATAAGATATACTGGTGCTGAGGTATATACTTAGACAGGATATTCTGGGGCTGAGATGTCTACATTAGATTGGGTATACTGGGGCATAGGTATATAAATTAGATAGAATATATGGGGACTGATATTTATACATTAGAATATACTGGGTCTAAGGTATATACATTAGATAGGATATACTGGAGCTGATGTATATACATTATATAGGATATACTGGGGGCTGAGGTATATACATTATATAGGATATACTAGAGCTGAGGTATATACATTATATAGGATATACTGGAGCTGAGGTATACATTATATAGGATATACTGATGCTGAGGTATATACATTATATAGGATATACTGATGCTGAGGTATATACATTATATAGGATATACTGATGCTGAGGTATATACATTATATAGGATATACTGGAGCTGAGGTATATACATACATTAGATAGGATATATGAGGGATGAAGTATATACATTAGGTAGGATATATGGGGCTGAGATATATACATTAGATCACTGGATTGCACCATCCAACGTCACCTGCGTGTATGGTCCCCAGCGGTGGCCTGAGCTCTCCAGGACTTCCCGCCGGGGCTGGAAACTGATTACAGCTCCTCTGCTCCTGTCCAGGGCGGTGCTCAAAGCCATTGTATTTGTGTTTAATTTAATATGCAGTACAGAATGGATAAATTATAGAAACAGTAGCATGGACATTTCTCCAAAGTATCCCAGGAGCTGTTTTTTATTATGGCAACGCCAGGCTACATCTTAATCATGTTACTGTGAGCAGACTGCATGGCCTAAATGTGCTATAATGGCCTACAGTGTCTCTGGACTTGTCTTCCATTGAGCACATTTGGGACATCAGCAATTGCAGGGGAGCTGACAGCAGTGGATCTTGATGACTTGCTGCCTTAGTGCATTCATAGTGGCAGCACAGTCCTCAGAACCCTTATTAAATAGAAGCCAAGGCTGTAAGCGCGGAGATTTGTGTGTGTGGTGCTCTTACGCCATACTGAATAAATTAAGATATTTTGAAAATATTGTTTCCATTTTTTCAGCATTTACTTATCATTACCATGTCTATCCATCCTGCAATTTCCATAATTCCATGACTTTTCCTTGATATTCAAGGAATGCAGAATTGTCAAACATCACCTTCATCCCTATGGTGATGCCGTCCAGACATTTTTAGGGTACTTTTCCTTTTTACTTAACACTGGTATCATTTAACGCTTATTTAGTGTTCAGATTGTACATTGTGTTAAGTGCTTTAAAGACAGTTGATGATTGAATGATGAAGCAACTTCATTATGTTTCCAATGTGCTTATTACATTGCAGAACATTCACAATACAATGTGCGAGGTAACACTCGGAACAGAATTCAAGCTTTCATCTTCTCAGTAGGCGGCGATGATTCACAATCCACAGTGTCCTTATATAAAGTGTGCTTTCAGTCAAAAACAAAACTTTACAGCACAATTCGATCATTACGCAGCAGTGTAAAACCTTTCCCAACAAAACTCAGCTGTTCCTGCTGCAAATCTGTCCTAATATGAAGTTGTTATCATTGTCTGGTTGAGCTACTGTCATGTGCTGTCCGGATCCACACTCGCGAATTACACCTACAGCGTTGAACTCTGTTCACATTGCAGAGTACGACAGGCAACCTTGTGCTTCTTAAGTGCTCAGCTCTGCTGGGCATCGGCGGAGTTGTTTCACTGCTCCCAGCCGTGCAAGTATAAGGGGGTGGCAGGAGCGAAACACCCAACACCTGGGCTTATGTTCTGGTAGAAGGGTGGGTTGGGGTGGAGTTCTATAGGTCACCACTAGAGAGCACAGTGTCCCCATAGTTGAGTGCAGGGGGGAAGGGATGAGCTCAGAATAGATAGGGGAGGGCACAAGTTAGGGACAGGAAGGGAGGAGAGTAGTGAAGAAGACAAGGAAGTGAGAGGCTGCAGAGAGAGTGGAGGGAGATTGAATCCAGAAGTGTAGAAGGCCACCCTGTGGCTTGAGGACTGGCAGTTAAAGACACAGATGCTGCAAGTGAGGGTCTAAGTCCTAGGGACGGCCACCATGTAGGATTGCTGGGGAACCCCGGGATGTGGGAGATCAGCATGGCCAGAGCAGCTGTATCCACAGGGAGAAGGGCTGGTAATCCAGGAGGCCGATGGAACACTCTGACAGCCGATGTAATGAGAGTGTGGAAATGTATGTGTCCGGTGAAGAAAATGTGCCCTGTCTCAGAAAAGGAAAGTGTTTGCAAAACCATTAAAATGGAGATGTTGAATGAGAAACTAGAGTCTGCCTCTCTTTTACCGGGACTGTATCCTAACACAGAGGTAAACTCTTCAGCACCCCTGTCAGCTGGCATCCTTCTACCAACTCTACACACATTATCCCTTTTTCATGGAGTAAGCTGGTCGGGGGTGGCACGACTACAACCCCCAGCCTCGACAGAGCCCCCAGTGGCTAGGTAAGTATTATAAAGTGTTTTTTATGTTCTCACAGCGGCCTGGGCACTTATATACAGCGTGTTAGAATGCTGTATATAAGAGCCCGGTGGTGGTGGCCGCAGCTTATAGTCCAAAAAAGTGGTGACAGGTTCTCTTTAAATTTTTTTGGAGCAGTGTGCAACTCTTCTGTGAGTCAGGTTGCTGATTACCATCCACAGCTGGTATCTTCCTATTTCAGGCTGGGGAGTATGTTAGGAGACCGCCGAAGATAGCTTTAGTGTAGCTCCAGCGATCCCGGTCTTTGTGGTTATCCAGTTCATGGTGATCTACAGTTGCTTTTCTGCATGATGTGAAAGTTCCCCAGTTGTGCGTCTACTTCCTACCCTTTTCTTTATTCCCCGATACACATATTGTCTCTCATTTATGTTTGAGTGCAGTGTGTAAGAGTTTTCAGTCTCCCTTGTCCATGTGATTTCTGTGGGATATTGTTACTAGGTTTCCAACTCCCAGGGTACGCGGAATAAGATCAAGGCTCGGACAGGAGTCAGGGCTACGCTGGCGGCTCGGATATGGCTACCATCGAGCCTACCTCCGAGATAAGGGACCACACATGGTCTCGAGTCTGAGGGCCAGTCTAGGAGCCCCTGTTCCATCAGTACATACTCAGTGACAGCTGCAGAATGGTCTTGGCCACTGTTCTTACCAGCTACATGGCAAATTCTTCTCTTTACTTATCTTCTCCCTGTTAGGCAGTGTACACAAGTTGAAGATTTGGAAGAAGATGACTGTAATAAAGGAACTTTCTTCACTAGGGACTATTTATAAGCCAGGATTGATAGTCAGACTGATGTTCAGTCAAGTACCAATTCAAATTGTATCTATCTATCTATCTATCTAATTGCCCCTCTATAAATCACTTATATGGCAACATCTAGAATATGGAATCCAGTTTTGAGCTCCAAATTTTAAAAAGGACATTAGGAAGTTCAAAAGCAGCAACTAGATTATTACATGGGATGAAAGGACACTCCTATGATGAGATATTAGAAAAGTTCGACAGTTTAGCTTAGAAAAAAGATGTCTCAGAGGAGATCTCATTTATATGTATAAATACAGTCATGACTAAAAGTGTTGCCACCCTTGAAATTGTTCCAGAAAATGAAGTAGTTATAACAGAAAATTATTGCAATTGCACACGTTTTGTCATACGCATAATTATATTTTTTGTGTGTATTGGATCAACAAAATAAGGCAAAATAGACATAATTTCACACAAACCACCAAAACTAGGCCATACAAAAATTGTTGCCACAATTGTTTCCAAAATTGTGGGTAAACAACTTTGTTTCAAGTATGTGATGTTCATTCAAACTCACCTGTTGCAAGTAACAGGTGTGGGCAATATGAAAATCACACCTGAAACCAGACAAAAAGGGAAGAAGTTGACTTAATCTTTGCATTGCGTGACTGTGTGTGCCACACTAAGCATGTGTGGCGTCCCTGAGGCTCAAGACGCCACAGTGTACTGCACCCCACTTAGGGTGTGGTGCTGATCATGGATCCAAAAGTAGGTCGGTACCGGTTTCATCATCCACAACCACATACACACATAGGTTGCCCCTTCCCCACTGGGGACTGGGCTAGGGTCGGGTATAAAAGGGGTTTCCAACCGTGTGGCATTTACAGGATGCCATCACAACAGGGGCCCCAATCCACTAGCTTAGGATCTGGGTAAGGGAAGGAGCGGCGACCAGGGGGAGTTTGGAGTTACACACACAGCTTACAGTTTAGTAGGAGTTCTCCAGCAGGAGTGACAGTGAGCAGACATCTTTCCCGGTAGCTCCTGTGGGACATAGGAGGTTAACGGTCGCTGGGGAGGATACCGTGTTAGTTTCCCCAGGACCAGCACTGTTCAGGGTCTTCTTGGATTTCTTCCAAAAATACCACAAGCAGTACATCCTCCTTCTCATAAAAGACTCGTGAACAGGCAATTTCTGCTTCTATTTTGCACCACTCACTTTCCAAGTAATTTCTGCTGACAACACACAAAGTTTTGCGGCTGTTGTTAATGGCATCTTGGATATTATCAATGTGGTATGATCCAGGAACAAAATCTCTAGGTTTAAAGCAAAGTTTGTACTTGCGTTGTCCTTGGCTTTCCAAATGATGCAGTAATTCTTTTATGACCCAGTCTTCGTCATTGGAGCAGTAGGAGATGTAGGCATCGTACATGTAGACTCTCTTCTTCTTTTGATTTTTCCATGAAAGCCAAACTTTCACCATGTGATAGAAGTAAAGTATGGACCACTTCAATTTTACTGTTAGAAGAGTTGTGGCCATGAAGAGTAACGTGAAAGCAAAAGAGACACCAAAAAATAGAACAGACAGGTCAGTCCCACAAAAACTTAAATCCAGGCTCAGGAAATTGAAATCATGAGCTACTGGTCCAAGACAACTGTATGATTGTAAAAACGGTATCTGCACCTGAGTATTAAATTCAGACCAATTCTGGAACCAGTAATTGTCACAAGAACATAAGAGAGGATTCATCCACAAATCCAAATTTCTCAAGTTAGATAATGGTTTCACCAGTTTTTCACTAATGTTCTTTAAGTTTGTTGCGTTGTAGAGAAATGTTTTCCAGTAAGTTAAAGGAAACAAATATGTCTTCAGGAAGATTTTGGATTTCATTGTTTTCCAGGTGAAGAGATCTCACTTGCTTACATTTTCTGATTAACTCCACCATGGAATTAAAATCATCTCCTTTGAAAGTTTCGGACATATCAAAGTCTGTCAAATTGGGCAAAAATGAAAAAGATACATCCTTAAAAAAGGAGCTTGAAATGCCTCGGACCTCCAGCTTTTTAAGGGATTGCAAACCTTGATAAAGTGATACAGAAACAGGATCCATATAGCGTCGTGCTTGGTAGCTCATATCTAAGGATTCCAGATGTTTAAGCTTTCTAAAAGGACTTTTAGTATCACGTTTATTAAAACCTAGCCCATTTCTACTAATATCTAGACTTAGAAGCGTTTTTAAGGAATTGAAGGTTAAATCTGAAAATTTATAAATTTCATTATTAGCCAAATCTAGTCTCTTTAATGATGACATGTCTTTAAAGCTATTACCCTGCACCGAATGGACTTTGTTGCCTGACAATAACAATGTTTCAAGTTTGTAGAGATTGTAAAAAGCCTTTCTCTTAATCATTGATATACTGTTGTCCCGTAAATCCAGCAGCCTAAGGTTCCTTATGTATGTGAAGGCGAAAAGCATGACATCTGCTATTTTACAACTTCTCAAAATAAGGGTTTTTAGATTGTGTAAGCCTTGAAATGATTTTTTGTTGATGTCAGTTAAGGAATTTTTGGAGAGGTCCAAGTACTCAAGACCAATTAGAGGACTGAATAATCTGTCTTGTAAGCTAAGAATTTCATTTCTCTCGAGGATCAAAGTATGGAGATGTTTAAGACCAGTCCAGGAACTATTCTGAATCATTCTAATTTTACACTTATTAAGATATAGAACGTTAAGGCCCTTAAACGTTTGAAGGTCGGTCTTCGTCAATACCCTCAGAGCACTTGTAGACAAAACGAGTGATGTCAGATTGGTGCACATTCCAATTTTCTTAATTTGAGAATGTGAAACCTTTGCACGCGATATGTACAAAGCCCTTAATTTTGGTAAAGACCGGAATACTTGACATGGAAGATCTAAATCATCATCAAGTTTGGGTCTCATGCTGGACCAATGCAGTTCCGTCAAATGAGGAAGATGGATTCCCAGAAGAAAGGATATGTTTAATGGGTTCTCATCAAAGATGATCTGAGTTAATTTAGGCACATTCAAAAAGGAGCTACCATTTATAGCGCTCATATTATTTTTCATCAACATGAGGTGAGTCAGATTGGGCATGAACAAATTACTAAGGTCTAAGACACCGATTAAATTATAGTTCAGGTCTAAAACGTTGAGCAACTGAAGAGCGATCAACCTCGGAGAAGATAAATCCGTCACAAAATTAGAGCTCAGGTTCAGTCTAGATAGCTCAGCTAAGTTATTCACAGCTTCTGCCACATTTGTAAAATTAGTAATATTATTAGACGACAAGGCAAGTTCTTGTAAATGATGTAGAGAGGCTAGAGCAAAACTTTCTATTGTACGAATTCTGTTATATCCAATTTTGAGAATTCTCAGATTTCTAAAATCGCTCATGTCCCAATTATCCAACGTCTGCAATTTATTGTAACTGAGGTCCAGTAAATAAAGATTCTTTAAATTTTTGAAGGCTTCTGATTGGATGGTGCTGATTTTATTTCCATTCAGCTGAAGCTCTAGAAGTTTGGGCAAATGGAAAAAAGTCTTGTTCTCCACTATGACAATGCCGTTTTGTGACGCATTCAGCCATTGTGTTTTATTAGGGAGATGTCGTATGGCTTTGGTCAAGTCCATAATTCCTTGTCCTATACAGTTTGCATATTGTAAGTGGTCATAGGTCAAAACACACTTTGCATATCCATAGGCAGATATGGGAGGACATATTTTTATTAATATTGATAACAAGATTACTTGTTTGGCTGTGCAATAATAATTCATGTCAGAACATTTTTTTATTCCTCAAATAAAAGAAATTGTTGTAATCTGAAAAAAAAGGAAAAAAATAAAAGTTGACAACTTTATATGATTTGCATACAAAAATCTCTGCATGTTAGTCATATATCTTAAGATACGCAAACTGTAAAAAACAGATGTCAAGTTGTAATACCTCCACACATCAGGACTTGGAGCGGCTGACCCTTCCGGTTCTTGCACAGATTAGAGGTCTCAGCTGTGCAGTCTCTAAAGGCCCCTGCGAAGACTTAAACAGACCTAAGGCCGGAGTCACACTTACGTATGACTCGGCGAGTCTCGCATCGGCATCACCTGACATGGCAGCACACTCTCGGACAGGAGCCGGTCAGCTGCATAGAAATACATGCAGCTGAGAAGCTCCTGTCCGGAGAGTGTGCAGCCATGCTGGGTGATGCCAATGCGAGACTCGCCGAGTCATATGTAAGTGTGACTCTGGCCTAACTGGAAGACTCAGATGACCTCTTGAACCTTTTGATTCTTAAGCAACCTATGATTGGACGTCGTCCACACTTCCGGTCATGCGCACTACTCAGAAGCCTGGTGTTTGTGTCCCGGCTTCAGAGAGCGGTAGTGCGCATTGCCAGAAGTGTGGACGACTTCTGATCATGGACAGGGACTGTCTTTGAAGTGAGGGTGCATACACCCTGCGTCAATGAAGCTATTCAGTTTCCTGAATCTTTGTATAGCCCTGCCCACACCACTGATTGACCGCTTTCTGTGTACATCGTGCATAGTCAGAAAGGAGCCAATTAGAGATGGGGGCAAGGTTAAGCAGAACTCATGAATACAAAGGAATATCTGGCAGCAGGTTACTAGTCCTCTAGTGATAATCTCCTGCTGATAAAACTGTGATTTTATCAATACTACAGCAAGCAGCCAAGTAAGTAATACATCGCTGGAATCACAGTCTCTGTCTCTATATCATACTGCTCTCAGAATAAATGTCAAAAACCTACTGACAGTTTCTCTGTAAGTCCAGGGGTGTAACGATCATGGGCACAGTGACCACAACTGTGCCCCGGGGTACAGGGGGCCCACCGGCCCCAGCGCCTGTTTCAGCTGGATGTGCATCTCAGAGGGTGCATTCAGCAGAAATACATTGCAGCACAGAGACCAGTCCAGTCCCTGCACTGCAATGTTCTGGCTGCTGATTAGGGCTATGAATATTCACTGCTCCCCAAGCCCATAATCCAGGCATAGGGAGCAGAGAATATGCTGGCACTTGGCAGCTTACCGTGCTGTAAGTGGGACATCTATATCAGGATGGGGCTATGATGAGGACATGTATACCAGGATGGAGACATATATACTAGGATGGGGCCAGGATGTAGATATATATCAGGATGGGCCATGACGGGGACATACTGTATTTACCAGGATATAGCAATGATGGGATCATTCACCAGGATGTGGCCATGATGGGGACATATACCAAAATGGGGCCATGATGGAGACATATATACAAGGATATAGACAGGATGAGATCATACACCAGGATGGGGTACATATTTACCACGAAGTGGCAAAGGATGAGGGACATTAGTACAGGATGGGGGTCAGTACTACACAATGAAGGGGAGGGAGGCAACGCATATGTCTTTATAGGATTTAGAGCTCTACAACAGCCCATACATCAGATCAACATATGGGGGGGGCAGGCTCAAACTTGTATCGGGGCCCATTGAACACTAGTTACGCCACTGCTAGTAATGCCTTGTAAAATATTCTCATAATTTTTATATGCTTCTTTGTATTTACAAGAATTTTTTTTCCTGGTTTACACTCTGCAGCAGCACTTATAAAGGCGCAATAACAGAGAGATTATTCAAATCAATCTGATTGATCAATTGTTAAGTAATTGATAGCAAGGATTTGATGGACATTGACACTACCCACAGAGTTGTTGGGGAGGAAATGCTATTCTTATTAGTATAGGTCACTACATCTACTGATTCTGGCTACAATTTTTACTACGATTGATGCACAACTTTAGTCTCTTATATAGCGCCCTCGTATTCCACAGCGGTTTACAGACATCACCATCACTGTCCCCATTGGGGCTCACAATCTAAGTTCCCTATCAGTATGTCTATCCAGTGATGAAGAAAGTGGAGGAAATCCAAGCTCCTTTCAGATGTTATTGTGTGGGATTTGAACCCAGGACCCCTGCGCTGTAAGACTAACACCACTAAGCCAAGAGTTCACCCAATTATTGTTATAATAACTTAAAGGGAATGTGTCATCAGAAAATGACAAGTTGTTTAAATCAGTTATTTGTGTTTCATGAATTTTTTACATTTAAAGGGGTGGTCCACTACAAAGCATACTGGCCACATCAATGTAAAGCTGAAACAGAAGTTTTTTTCTAAATACCTTCTGTTGTTAATTGTACCTCTGAGCAGCGCTATCACTGTCCACTCATCTCCCATGACATGACCCCCGGCTGAAATTACCTCTCATGTCCGTTGATGTCACGTCAACTTCTGGAATTGGAATTTGATCCAACATCTCCGAGACGGGATCCAGTCTCCGTCTCCATGAGTGAGTGGGCTGAGTTTCATCACATATCACAGCCCATCATCTCGCATGTTCTCTCCTTCACCGCTGAGCACTGCAAGCGCGAGCGATGCTGGGCTTTGATGTGCAGTGAAATTCCGCCTACAGCCAAGTTACTAAAGGATACTGGGTCCTACGTCAGTGATGCCAAGTCAACTTCCAATTCCGGAAGTTGACGTGACATCACCAGACATCAGAGGTCACTGCAGCCCTAGTCATGTGATGGGGAGGAGTGGACAGTGATAGCGCCGCTCACAGGTAGAATTGACAACAGAAGGTGTTTGGAAATAGCCTTCTGTCTCTTTACATCGATGTGGCCATTATGCTTTGTAGTGGACCCCCTCTTTAATAAAGATTGTGATTTGTATAAAAACAGTCAATTTTTAAAAAAATACATTTAACACAAAAAACACATTTAAACAATAGGTCATTTTTTGATGACATGTCCCTTTTTACCTGGCCGTATCGATACGAAAGCTGATGGGCGAGAGGTCATTTGGCCATCAGTTATTGCTCCCAACCCCTCACACATATGAATGTTTATATCGGTCAAGATTTCATGTATTTTTAAAGAGAAAGCTGTTGACAAATGGTCCTGCCAGTGGCTTGTTTCCAAAAGAACAAAAAATTCAAACCTTTCCAACATCAATGGTCAGGGAAGACTGTAAGGGGTACTTTGCACACTACAACATCGCAGCTGCGATGTCGGAGGGGTCAAATCGAAAGTGACGCACATCCGGCATCGCTGTCGACATCGTAGTATGTAAATCCTTTTAGCAAAGATTAACGAGCGCAAAAGCATCGTAATCGTATGATCGGTGTAGTGTCCGACATTTCCATAATTTCGCTGCAGCGACGGTACGATATTGTTCCTCGTTCCTGCGGCAGAACACATCGCTGTGTATGAAGCTGCAGGAGTGAGGAACATATGCTTACCTGCGTCACCGCGGCCCACGCTGGCTATGCGGAAGAACAGAGGTGGGCGGGATGTTTACGTCCCGCTCATCTCTGGCCCTCCGCTTCTATTGGCCGCCTGCCGTGTGACGTCGCTGTGACGCCGCACAACCGGCCCCCTTAGGAAGGAGGCGAGTCGCCGTTCAGAGAGACGTCACAGGGCAGGTAAGTGCATGTGAAGCTGCCGTAGCGATAATGTTCGCTACGGCAGCTATCACAAGATATCGCAGCTGCGACGGGGGCGGGGACTATTGCGCTCGGCATCGCAGCAATCGGCCTGCGATGTCGTAGTGTGCAAAGTACCCCTAAGTCAATCCCACCAATATCAGCAGGTTTGGCTGACTTTAGACTAATGTTAATGGGGGGGGGGCTTTCGATATGATGATATCTGACTATGGTACACTATATGGGCCTTAAGATCTATACCAGAAAGAAAAAGGATGTGAGTGATTTTTTCATTTGCCAAGTCATAGAGAAAACTGTGGAAGCTATAGAAATTTCTTATTTAAATGACTCAACGCAAAGTTTGAAGAAAGAGGAATTAGAGTATAGTGGGTGATAGTGGGCGACAGATTTACAAACAAGTCAAAGATTCCAGGGAAACAAATCAGAGTGTGAAAAGCAGAAGTGCAGATCTGAGGGTTCTCCAGTACGTAACCGTTAGATGTGACATCCTTGGAAGGACATGGGGGACAGATAGCAGCTAAAGTGCTAAAAGCGAATGGTGCTCTTAAGAAATGTATACAACATCAGGGTTAGGAGATCGAGAGTTCAACTACATCTAATGGAATCCATGTGAAAAAGCTGTGTAATGGTGCCTGATGATGAGGATTCAGTCAGCTCCTTTAGTTCAATCATTGACGCCAAATGTTCATTAAAGAAAGCTATAGTTAGAAAGTGACCTATCGTTGGATCTTGTTGGAATTTGAGATAGGTTGGAAAACGGGGTCTGTCATTCCTTCCTGCCCTAGTTTTGGCTGTAGTCTTCATTTAGTTCTAGTTGGGGGGGAAACTGTTTGAAAAGGCAGAAGGTTGTATGTGCAAGGGACTCCATCAGTTACGAATGCGAGTCGCCACTTAGTGTTATTGATGTGAATCTCACGACACAGACTTAGGAAAGGTTTGGCATGAGGTAAAACACACAACAAACAGGGATTTTAGAAAGACAAACAAGGAATACACCAGGGACACATTAACAATGGTTGGCCCTGATGCTAGTGAGAGGGAAGATGAACACCTCCTCTACTTACCTGCCGCTGTTCCCTGCACTCCCAGTCAGTCCCTATACAGGTTCCTCACCCGTTGCCGAGCAGGAACTTGAAGCCCTGAGAGACCCTGTAGTAAGCCCTGGCTAGTGAGTGGGAAGGTTAATCACGGTGGGTCCTGATGCTAGTGAGAGGGAAGATGAACACCTCCTCAACTTACCTGCCGCTGTTCCCTGCACTCCTAGCCAAGTTCCTGCTCGGCAACAGGTGAGGAACCTCTATATGTTTACAGGTTCCTCACCTGTTGCCGAGCAGGAACTTGAAGCCCTGAGAGATCCTGCGGTATATGCCCTGGCTAGTAAGTGGGAAGGTAATGATCACTAGTCCCACTGCTGCACTAAAACAACACACCAAGGGAAGGTAAGACAAAAGGGGGGAAAACAACAAGAGATTGACTCCAACAACTAGATTGCAGTAAGGCACCAGTACTGCAGCCTACACTGCAACCAACAACAAGGACTCCAGCAGCTCTTTCCACATCCAGGCCCAAAATCAAATGGCAAAGAGAATAACAGTCACCCTGTGCTGGAAGCAGAGATTATATAAAGGGACTGGGAGTGCCCCCAAAGTGGAAACACCTGGTCAGGAGTCAGAGGCTGCTGGCAAGGAAAACTGACATTAACCCTTGCCACACCCAAAGAAAGAAAATATGTCTAACATGTAGAGTCTCAGATGACATTGAGAGACTCTAGTCCTGATCCTATCGCTAGTGTCAAAATACAGAGAGATGGCTGTGACAGTGTAGTAACGCAACCTTTTTGTTTCTTTTTCAGGTAGTTGGTGATAAACTTTTATAATCATGAAAACTGATATTGAGTTAGTGCTTATCGAATCAGGGATTGAATTGTGTATTGTCCCTAGATGTAATGGCTTTGCATTTTTTTTTGTGCTCCAAAATTTACCTCTTCGAACCAAAAGAATGTTATCACCTTCCAGACAAAGCCAATTTTTTCATTTCTGATCAGTGTCACTTTAGGAGGTAAAAACTCTGGAACGTGTCAACAGATCCAATTGATTCTGAAATAGTTTTTTCATGACATACTGTACTTTATGTTATTGGTAAATTTAAGGCAATATTTTTTGTTTTTATTTCAGAAAATATCAAATTTGGCAAAAAGGTTGAACATTTTGCAATTTTTAAACTTTTAATTTTTATGCTCTTAAACCATAACCATATGTCTATATTTATATCAGCATAGTTTTTGATACATAATTTATTTTTTGTTAGGAAGTTTGAAAGGTTAAAAGATTTTCAGACGTTTCTCATTATTACTAAAAAAATTTACAAAACCATTTTTTAGGGACCACATCACATTTGAAGTGAGTTTATGAGGCCTAGGTGACAGAAAATACCCAAAAGTGACACCATTCTAAAAACTCTACCCCCTACAACTGCAATTTCTCCTGAATAAGAAGATACCCCATATGTGGTGGAAAACTACTGTTTTGGAGCACAGCAGGGCTTAGAAGGGATGGAGCGACATTTTGGCTGGACTAGATTACACATTCGAAGAGGCCTTGATATGCCAAGACAGCAGAAACCCCCAAAAGTGACCCCATTTTGTAAACTACACCTCTCAAGGAATTAATCTATAATTGTAGTGACCATTTTTAACCCTCAGACGATTCACAGATTTGTACACATTGTGCCGAGCAAATTAAAATTATCATTTTTTTCACTAAAATGTTGATTATTATTAAGTTATTAATTTTCAAAAGGGGTAATGGTAATGGTTTGTTACACATCTCCTCACTTCACCAATAACCCATATGTGGTCGAAAACTACTTTTGAGGCACCGTACAAAGCTCAGATGGGAAGGAGCACCATATTATAGTGTAGGTTTTGCTGTTATAGTTTGTGGGTGCCATGTCACAGTGGAACCCCCCATAAGTGACCTCATTTTACAAATTACAACCCTCTAGGAATTTATCTAAAGGTATAGTGATGATTTTTATTCCATTAGTGTTTTACTGAAACAAGCAACAATGGATGTTGCTGAGTGAAAATTGCAAATCTGTCATTATCATGTGCAGTACATTGTAGTGCCCGTACATTGTAGTGCCCGTACATTGAGCCCAGCTCGTGCTTCAGGAGAAGTGCACCGATTATATTAAGGAGGCTTTCATTGCTACACAAATGCCAAACATAAGGGATGTTAAATGTAGTTTAGTCCCACTGTGTGACTGAGAAATGAATGTGGCATTTGGATTATGCTGAGCACTTACATTGAAGTTTCCATCTAAATCAACTAATGAAATCATTTAGTTGACACCCCCGTGGGATCCATTCACTACAATGAGGCAGCAGAGTTACTCTAGATTCCATCTGGTCTCAATTCAGCATTGTCGTTTTCAAAAGTGCACAAAACTGTGGTCAACCGCGCTTTTATGAACCACTGAAAAGACGGACACCACTGTCACATAGGCTAGACAGATTCCGTAGTGACTCCATTTGCCTCATTATATAGAATCTTCTTTCAGAGGTTCTGTCTGAATCATGTATTTTAGATTTTACCACAACACCTTGGTGTAAGTGCCCAGCATAGAGCACAGGATAAATGTGAGCCGAGCCTTACTGTGATCTTTGGGAGGCAGGATGAATAAATCAATAACAGGTCAAGAATTGATTTAATTTATTTTTTACGCTATTAATCTGGCAGTATAATTGATTAAACAGATTTATTCTTTGGGTTGGTGCAATTACAGCGATACCAGATTTATAATACACAAACAGGAGAGCAGGAGTTGTATGTGTTTTAACGTTTTTTATTGTCTATGCAAAAAGTGATGGCACACACGTTAAAACAACAAATGTGATATAAAACATATGGAGGGACACCTATGTGTGAAAGGGTTAATAGCATATAATCATATGGCACAAAAAACATTCTATTGGTAGAAACCATAGAGATCGTAGGTATACATCCATCAGGCATAAAAATAGTGAGCAAAAGTGCATATTTCTCAAAAGATGAACGCATACCCCGGGAATAGTTATATATAGGGCTAATATCCCAAAATAGTTCCCCCATGTACTGTATGTTCTATTGCAAAGTACCTGGGACAAACAAACAGACAGTCAGATCAAAGGGAACATATCTCAGTATAGTTTCCCACACATACCAGTATAAGGTGCTTAGTGCATATGAATAGTGACAGACATCAGTGTCCCGAAAAAGGGAAGTTTCCCCAACACGCACCGATGCGCGTTTCACCAGGGAAATAAAGAATATGACATATGGCTTCTTCAAGGAGGGAGAATTGTGTCTCCTCTCTCTGAGTGCTGATTTTTAAATGCCCGTTGTCATTGACTTCCGCATATGTCATCCCTCTAGGTGACGCATGCGTAGTCCGCTAACCGAAACGCCACGGGCGGGCCAGTCGTCAGGCTCCACAGCATATGCATGGGAGCGGGGACACGTCACCCAGCTCCCGCGCATGCGCCACAAACAAATCCTCCTTACAAATTTGTGAAATCATATCCACAATTTGAGGGATCCACTCAATCCTTTTTATCTTGTAAGTTGTTTATTTAAAGCTTCCTTTTTAAAAACAGTATCATGTAATCAGGCTGAAAGGATTCACACAGCAACTCTTGACAGGAGGATTGGATCCATCAGGAAAAGGGGGGCAGTAGATCTTCATTAGTACTAAGTGTAGTTGAGTAAAAAGACAATGCTTAATTATATTTAGAACTAATGGAGATATACTGCCCCCTTTACTATTTTAAATAGGAAAGACAACATGATAATGGAGATATTGGAACAATTTTCTTGTATTAACATACAGATGGTTTGTTATTGGGATAACGCTTTGATGACCTCCTGGACTCCCATCAATCATCCGATATAGCCCCCCTTAGCCCATCCTATAGACTTACCATACACAGCAGATCGTCTCCTCCACGTGTCTTCTTCAGTCTTGCACTTGGCGAGTAATGTATAAATTCGTGTGCTGTCCCACAATGTGCTAAACCTCCTGTCCAGATAGCATTGGGTAGTGTTGTGACCCAAGTTCTTCTTTTACTATGACTTGTATGCTAGGTCCGGTGTATGCTAATTCTGTATATAATTATCTACTTCCTGAAAACAGAATAAACAATCACTCTGATGCAATAAATGTAGCAAAAATAAAGTGAACAAAAGATCAAGCCGCTCCTCTTCTGCAGTTATTTGGTCAACTGTAACAAACTTTCTCTTAGAACATTCTTAATTATAGTTTCATTAATAAAACAATCCTGGAGATTATCGGAAAACGTGTGTGTGGTGGATGAGAATTCTGTTATAGGGTCTGATGTATATTTTAACCGTTATTTAGCAGAAGATCCACAGCATAAACTCAAATTCCTGTGAATGACTTCTGCTGAATGTGGTAGGTTTGTAAAACTATACAATGAGTACGGGGAAGGAAGCTGGAGGCCGGTGAAATATGTCCAGCTTCCTGTTACAGCAGATCATTGCCAGAGCAGGGAGCGTAATCTCTGTGTGTACTATATGTGACATGTGTGAGAACTACACCCACTATACATGGCAGAAGTGCTACTGTGCAGTGTATATATATACAGAATATACAGGTACTGAGGATTACACCCAGTATACAGGACAGAAGTGGTACTGTGCAGTGTATATATGCAGAATAGTAATAATACGAATTATACCCAGTGTATAGGAAAGAAGTGCTACTGTGCAGTGTATATATACAGAATATACAGATACTGAGGATTACATCCAGTATACAGGACAGAAGTGGTACTGTGCAGTGTATATATGCAGAATAGTAATAATACGAATTATACCCAGTGTATAGGAAAGAAGTGGTACTGTGCAGTGTATGTTTACAGAATAATACAGGTACTGAGAATTACACCCAGTATACAGCACAGAAGAGGTACTGTGCAGTGTATATATACAGAATAATACAGATACTGAGAATTACACCCAGTATACAGGACAGAAGTGGTACTGTGCAGTGTATATATACAGAATAATACAGATACTGAGGATTACACCCAGTATACAGGACAGAAGTGGTACTGTGCAGTGTATATATACAGAATAATACAGATACTGAGAATTACACCCAGTATACAGCACAGAAGGGGTACTTTGCAGTGTATATATACAGAATAATACAGATACTGAGAATTACACCCAGTATACAGCACAGAAGTGGTACTGTGCAGTGTATATATACACAGAATAATACAGATACTGAGAATTACACCCAGTATACAGCACAGAAGGGGTACTGTGCAGTGTATATATACACAGAATAATACAGATACTGAGAATTACACCCAGTATACAGCACAGAAGTGGTACTGTGCAGTGTATATATACAGAATAATACAGATACTGAGAATTACACCCAGTATACAGCACAGAAGGGGTACTGTGCAGTGTATATATAGAGAATAATACAGATACTGAGAATTACACCCAGTATACAGCACAGAAGTGGTACTGTGCAGTGTATATATACAGAATAATACAGATACTGAGAATTACACCCAGTATACAGCACAGAAGGGGTACTGTGCAGTGTATATATACAGAATAATACAGATACTGAGAATTACACCCAGTATACAGCACAGAAGGGGTACTGTGCAGTGTATATATACACAGAATAATACAAGTATCGAGAATTACACCCAATACACAGGACAGAAGGGGTACTGTGCAGTGTATATATGCAGAATACTAGAAATACTGAGGATTACACCCAATACACAGGACAGAAGTGGTATTGTGCAGTGTGTATATATAGAATAATAGAGATAATGAGACTTATGGGTACTTTGCACGCTGCAACATCGCAAGCCGATGGTAGCGATGCCGAGCGCGATAGTCCCCGCCCCCCTCAACATGCGATATCTTGTGATAGCTGCCGTAGCGAACATTATCGCTACGACAGCTTCACACGCACTTACCTGCCCTGCGACGTCGCTCTGGCCGGCGAACTGCCTCCTTCCTAAGGGGGCGGGTCATGCGGCGTCACAGCGATGTCACAAGGCAGGCGGCCAATAGAAGCGGAGGGGCGGAGATGAGCGGGACGTAAACATGCCACCCACCTACTTCCTTCCTCATTGCAAGCGGGACGCAGGTAAGGCGATGTTCCTCGCTCCTGCCGCTTCATACACAGCGATGTGTGCTGCCACAGGAATGAGGAACAACATCGTACCTGTTGCTGCAGTGAAATTATGGAAATGACCGACACTACACAGATCACCGATTTTCGTCGCTTTTGCGATTGTTTATCGGCGCATCTAGGCTTTACACGTTGCAACGTCGTTACCGGCGCCGGATGTGCGTCACTTTCGATTTGACCCGACGATATCGCAGTAGCGATGTCGCAACGTGCAAAGTACCCCTTACACCCAGTACACAGGACAGAAGTGGTACTATGCAGTGTGTATATAGTATAGTATATAGTGTGGACTCGCCACTAAAAAGTGTGTACTGTATATACACAGTCACAGCTCCATAATAAACACTATATACATAGCTCTCCAGTACATACGAAAACATAGTCAGCATATATTGTGGAGATGTGTATTCTGGGTGCAATTCTCCATATATGTTTCTATTGATAGATAAGATATACTGGGGCTGAGTTATATACATTAGATCAGGTATACTGAGGTTGAGGTATACACAATAGATAGAATATACTAGGGCTGAGGTACTGTATATACATTAGATAGGATATACTGAGGCTGAGGTAATTACATTAGACAGCATATATGGGGCAGAGGTATGTACATTAGATAAGATATACTGGTGCTGAGGTATATACTTAGACAGGATATTCTGGGGCTGAGATGTCTACATTAGATTGGGTATACTGGGGCATAGGTATATAAATTAGATAGAATATATGGGGACTGATATTTATACATTAGAATATACTGGGTCTAAGGTATATACATTAGATAGGATATACTGGAGCTGATGTATATACATTATATAGGATATACTGGGGGCTGAGGTATATACATTATATAGGATATACTAGAGCTGAGGTATATACATTATATAGGATATACTGGAGCTGAGGTATACATTATATAGGATATACTGATGCTGAGGTATATACATTATATAGGATATACTGATGCTGAGGTATATACATTATATAGGATATACTGATGCTGAGGTATATACATTATATAGGATATACTGGAGCTGAGGTATATACATACATTAGATAGGATATATGAGGGATGAAGTATATACATTAGGTAGGATATATGGGGCTGAGATATATACATTAGATCACTGGATTGCACCATCCAACGTCACCTGCGTGTATGGTCCCCAGCGGTGGCCTGAGCTCTCCAGGACTTCCCGCCGGGGCTGGAAACTGATTACAGCTCCTCTGCTCCTGTCCAGGGCGGTGCTCAAAGCCATTGTATTTGTGTTTAATTTAATATGCAGTACAGAATGGATAAATTATAGAAACAGTAGCATGGACATTTCTCCAAAGTATCCCAGGAGCAGTTTTTTATTATGGCAACGCCAGGCTACATCTTACTCATGTTACTGTGAGCAGACTGCATGGCCTAAACGTGCTATAATGGCCTACAGTGTCTCTGGACTTGTCTTCCATTGAGCACATTTGGGACATCAGCAATTGCAGGGGAGCTGCCAGCAGTGGATCTTGATGACTTGCTGCCTTAGTGCATTCATAGTGGCAGCACAGTCCTCAGAACCCTTATTAAATAGAAGCCAAGGCTGTAAGCGCGGAGATTTGTGTGTGTGGTGCTCTTACGCCATACTGAATAAATTAAGATATTTTGAAAATATTGTTTCCATTTTTTCAGCATTTACTTATCATTACCATGTCTATCCATCCTGCAATTTCCATAATTCCATGACTTTTCCTTGATATTCAAGGAATGCAGAATTGTCAAACATCACCTTCATCCCTATGGTGATGCCGTCCAGACATTTTTAGGGTACTTTTCCTTTTTACTTAACACTGGTATCATTTAACGCTTATTTAGTGTTCAGATTGTACATTGTGTTAAGTGCTTTAAAGACAGTTGATGATTGAATGATGAAGCAACTTCATTATGTTTCCAATGTGCTTATTACATTGCAGAACATTCACAATACAATGTGCGAGGTAACACTCGGAACAGAATTCAAGCTTTCATCTTCTCAGTAGGCGGCGATGATTCACAATCCACAGTGTCCTTATATAAAGTGTGCTTTCAGTCAAAAACAAAACTTTACAGCACAATTCGATCATTACGCAGCAGTGTAAAACCTTTCCCAACAAAACTCAGCTGTTCCTGCTGCAAATCTGTCCTAATATGAAGTTGTTATCATTGTCTGGTTGAGCTACTGTCATGTGCTGTCCGGATCCACACTCGCGAATTACACCTACAGCGTTGAACTCTGTTCACATTGCAGAGTACGACAGGCAACCTTGTGCTTCTTAAGTGCTCAGCTCTGCTGGGCATCGGCGGAGTTGTTTCACTGCTCCCAGCCGTGCAAGTATAAGGGGGTGGCAGGAGCGAAACACCCAACACCTGGGCTTATGTTCTGGTAGAAGGGTGGGTTGGGGTGGAGTTCTATAGGTCACCACTAGAGAGCACAGTGTCCCCATAGTTGAGTGCAGGGGGGAAGGGATGAGCTCAGAATAGATAGGGGAGGGCACAAGTTAGGGACAGGAAGGGAGGAGAGTAGTGAAGAAGACAAGGAAGTGAGAGGCTGCAGAGAGAGTGGAGGGAGATTGAATCCAGAAGTGTAGAAGGCCACCCTGTGGCTTGAGGACTGGCAGTTAAAGACACAGATGCTGCAAGTGAGGGTCTAAGTCCTAGGGACGGCCACCATGTAGGATTGCTGGGGAACCCCGGGATGTGGGAGATCAGCATGGCCAGAGCAGCTGTATCCACAGGGAGAAGGGCTGGTAATCCAGGAGGCCGATGGAACACTCTGACAGCCGATGTAATGAGAGTGTGGAAATGTATGTGTCCGGTGAAGAAAATGTGCCCTGTCTCAGAAAAGGAAAGTGTTTGCAAAACCATTAAAATGGAGATGTTGAATGAGAAACTAGAGTCTGCCTCTCTTTTACCGGGACTGTATCCTAACACAGAGGTAAACTCTTCAGCACCCCTGTCAGCTGGCATCCTTCTACCAACTCTACACACATTATCCCTTTTTCATGGAGTAAGCTGGTCGGGGGTGGCACGACTACAACCCCCAGCCTCGACAGAGCCCCCGGTGGCTAGGTAAGTATTATAAAGTGTTTTTTATGTTCTCACAGCGGCCTGGGCACTTATATACAGCGTGTTAGAATGCTGTATATAAGAGCCCGGTGGTGGTGGCCGCAGCTTATAGTGCAAAAAAGTGGTGACAGGTTCTCTTTAAATTTTTTTGGAGCAGTGTGCAACTCTTCTGTGAGTCAGGTTGCTGATTACCATCCACAGCTGGTATCTTCCTATTTCAGGCTGGGGAGTATGTTAGGAGACCGCCGAAGATAGCTTTAGTGTAGCTCCAGCGATCCCGGTCTTTGTGGTTATCCAGTTCATGGTGATCTACAGTTGCTTTTCTGCATGATGTGAAAGTTCCCCAGTTGTGCGTCTACTTCCTACCCTTTTCTTTATTCCCCGATACACATATTGTCTCTCATTTATGTTTGAGTGCAGTGTGTAAGAGTTTTCAGTCTCCCTTGTCCATGTGATTTCTGTGGGATATTGTTACTAGGTTTCCAACTCCCAGGGTACGCGGAATAAGATCAAGGCTCGGACAGGAGTCAGGGCTACGCTGGCGGCTCGGATATGGCTACCATCGAGCCTACCTCCGAGATAAGGGACCATACATGGTCTCGAGTCTGAGGGCCAGTCTAGGAGCCCCTGTTCCATCAGTACATACTCAGTGACAGCTGCAGAATGGTCTTGGCCACTGTTCTTACCAGCTACATGGCAAATTCTTCTCTTTACTTATCTTCTCCCTGTTAGGCAGTGTACACAAGTTGAAGATTTGGAAGAAGATGACTGTAATAAAGGAACTTTCTTCACTAGGGACTATTTATAAGCCAGGATTGATAGTCAGACTGATGTTCAGTCAAGTACCAATTCAAATTGTATCTATCTATCTATCTATCTAATTGCCCCTCTATAAATCACTTATATGGCAACATCTAGAATATGGAATCCAGTTTTGAGCTCCAAATTTTAAAAAGGACATTAGGAAGTTCAAAAGCAGCAACTAGATTATTACATGGGATGAAAGGACACTCCTATGATGAGATATTAGAAAAGTTCGACAGTTTAGCTTAGAAAAAAGATGTCTCAGAGGAGATCTCATTTATATGTATAAATACAGTCATGACTAAAAGTGTTGCCACCCTTGAAATTGTTCCAGAAAATGAAGTAGTTATAACAGAAAATTATTGCAATTGCACACGTTTTGTCATACGCATAATTATATTTTTTGTGTGTATTGGATCAACAAAATAAGGCAAAATAGACATAATTTCACACAAACCACCAAAACTAGGCCATACAAAAATTGTTGCCACAATTGTTTCCAAAATTGTGGGTAAACAACTTTGTTTCAAGTATGTGATGTTCATTCAAACTCACCTGTTGCAAGTAACAGGTGTGGGCAATATGAAAATCACACCTGAAACCAGACAAAAAAGGGAAGAAGTTGACTTAATCTTTGCATTGCGTGACTGTGTGTGCCACACTAAGCATGTGTGGCGTCCCTGAGGCTCAAGACGCCACAGTGTACTGCACCCCACTTAGGGTGTGGTGCTGATCATGGATCCAAAAGTAGGTCGGTACCGGTTTCATCATCCACAACCACATACACACATAGGTTGCCCCTTCCCCACTGGGGACTGGGCTAGGGTCGGGTATAAAAGGGGTTTCCAACCGTGTGGCATTTACAGGATGCCATCACAACAGGGGCCCCAATCCACTAGCTTAGGATCTGGGTAAGGGAAGGAGCGGCGACCAGGGGGAGTTTGGAGTTACACACACAGCTTACAGTTTAGTAGGAGTTCTCCAGCAGGAGTGACAGTGAGCAGACATCTTTCCCGGTAGCTCCTGTGGGACATAGGAGGTTAACGGTCGCTGGGGAGGATACCGTGTTAGTTTCCCCAGGACCAGCACTGTTCAGGGTGCAGCACCCTAGGGTGGTGTAATTCCATGTTACTTCACCAGATTCTGCTGGATGGAGAGGTTCCATACTTCTTTGACCACCAAAATTTCCAGAGCCAAGTGGTATATAGGACTCCCGGGGCCTAGATCACGGTCAGACTCAAGGGGATCCCCGCTACTGGCATAGGGAACAGTATTCTACCTAGTACAGAAGGGACTCTAAGTGCTTCAAGCCTCAGGGACCCGCACTTAAAGCACAGTGAGGAAAGGCCCGCAGACTACCAGACCAGTTTTGAACTCCCGCGGATTCGAGATCGACCTGAGCCCATCACGGCAGAGACCAGTGTGACCGGGATGGCAGCTGAAGTTGTGAGTAAACTACACCCTGAACCCACAGAGACTGTGTTGGCTCGTCCTTACAAGCCCCGCCACCCTGCGCTTAGGCGCCAACGGACGTTAAATCCCTCATCATCCACCCAGTGCCCACATCACCTGTGGGGAGTGACGCCATCTTGGCTGCTGTAACACCTGCCCCGGCGAGGAACCCTGCAGCGGCGGCTACTACTGGCCGCATACCACAGGTGGTGTCATGACAAACTCTCCCACACCCCGCATCCCCCACCATTTACTGCACGCCTTGAGGCAATGGAACTGGGCAAGGCCACCCGTGACATCGCCCGACCCGAAAGGGCCCGGTAACGAGAAGGTCAACCACCTGCCCCGTGGGGCGCTACACATGGAGAAGAGAAAGCAGAGAAAAGAACTGTCTGAGCACTTGAGAACTACTTGACATAATCTTTGCATTGTGAGTCTGTGTGTGCCACACTAAGCATGGAGAAGAAAAAGCAGAGAAAAGAACTGTCTGAGAATTTGAGAACCCCAATTGTTGAAAAATATCAACAATATCAAGGTTTTATCCATCTCCAGAGATTTTGATGTTCCTTTGTCCGTGATGTGCAATATAAATCAAGAAGTTTACAACCCATGGCACTGTAGCTAATCTCCCTGGACGTTGACGGCAGAGAAAATTTAATGAAAGGTTGCAATGCAGGATTGTCTGGATGGTGGCTAAGCAGCCTCAAACAAGATTAAAAGAAATTCAAGCTGTCCTGCAGGCTCAGGGTGCATTAGTGTCAGGGTGAACTATTCATCAACATTTGATTGCATTGAAACACTATGGCAGGAGACCCAGGAGGACCCCACTGATAATACATAAAAAAGCTAGACCGCAGTTTGCCAAAATATACATGAGTTAGCCTAAATCCTTCTGGGAAAGTGTCTTGTGGACAAAACAGACTAATGCGGGTGTCACACGGGACGATCTATCGTGCGATCGCACGAGCGATCGTACCCGCCCCCGTCGTTTGTGCGTCACGGGCAATTAGTTGCCCGTGGCGCACAAAGTCGTTAACCCCCTGTCACACGTACTTACCTCCCGGACGACCTCGCTGTGGGCGGCGAACATCCTCTTCCTGAAGGGGGAGGGACGTTCGGTGTCACGGCGACGTCACACAGCGGCCGGCCAATAGCAGAGGAGGGGCTGAGATGATCGGGACGTAAAAATCCCGCCCACCTCCTTCCTTACGCATCGCCGGTGGGACGCAGGTAAGCTGTGTTCATCGTTCCCAGGGTGTCACACGGAGCGATGTGTGCTGCCCCGGGAACGATGAATAACCGGCGCACAGAAGAAGAAACGACTTTTTGAAAATGAGTGACATGTCAACGAGCAAGGATAAGGTGAGTATTTTTGCTCATTCACCGTCACTCGTAGCTGTCACACGCTACGATATATCAAACGATGCCGGATGTGCGTCACTTACGACGTGACCCCGCCGACATATCGCCTGATATATCGTACCGTGTGACGCCCGTATTAGATGGAGCTTTTTGGTAAAGCATTGGTAAAGGCTATTTCGTAATAATATTGATGTTACTTAGTTGTTGCTATTATGTCTCTGCTATTCTATAATATCAAAATTTGTATTTCTATAGTGCAAACTAATTTGCAGCACTTTACATTCCAGAGAGGACATGTACAGACAATAAAGACAATACAAAGTAACAAATAATTCAATACTTATAGGATTAGTGACGTTCCTGCTCACAAGCTTACAATATATAATATAATCTGATAAATGGTAAAAAGTGCTTGTTTTGTCTGGTCCAGCCATCGATATAATAAATAAAGTATTTATACATCGCTGCATGAACTGGTCACAATCCAGTATGCGTACAAGTACAGATACAGAGTACTATGAAGTGCATAGAAGGTGTATACACAGACGATAAAAAGGACCAGATTTGGGAGAAAATTTTATAATGGCGAAACAGATATACATAAGGGAGGTGATGGGCTGGTCTATAGAAATGCGTTTTTAGGGCACACTTAAAACTGGGAGTATTGGGAATTTTTCAAATTGTGCTGGGTAGTGCATTCCAGAGAATTGCCACAGCTCGCGAGAAGTCTTGGAGATGGAAGAGGGAGGTTTGGATTATTGAGGATGTCAGTCTTAGGTCATTAGCAGAACTGAGGGCACAGGTAGGGTTACAGGCAGAGATGAGGGAGTAGATGTAGGGTCGTGTAGAACTGTGGAAAGATTTGTGGATGAGAGTGATAAGTTTATTTTGTACGCTGTTGTGGATGGGCAACCAGTGCAATGGCTGGCACAGGGTGGAGGCATCGGTTTAATGGTTGGAGAGGAATATGATCCTGGCTGATGCATTTGGAGAGTGGAGAGTTTAGTAAGATGGAGATCAATTATCAAAGAGTTGCAATAGTCCAGACGGGAATGAATCAGAGCGACAATAAAGGTTTTTGCATAGTCTATCTTTCTATTGATCTATCTTCTCTTTCTTTAGACCAATCAAGGAGCTGCAGTAATTCAAGTTCTCTCCTACTTTTCTCCATCATGAACTGAATGAAGGTACAGTCCTGATCATCATTATTGGCATCCATGAAACTTAAGTACATAATGTGGAATATCTCCTGAAAAAATTAATCAAGTGAACAGCTTTTTTGTATAGAGCACTCGTGTTAAATACAAAAGAGCAAATGATAAACAACAATTTAAAATAAAAAACAATGGGAGGGAAAAATAGAAAAACCTAAAGCGTGTTGTGACACTGGTATTGGCACCCTTTATATTAAATTAGTATGGAAACACATTGTGACTCGCCTGTGGTAAATCACAAATGAGAATAACCTGTGAAAATTTTTGGTTCCCATGGAACGTGAATTAGCCAATAAATGATGACTTCAGAGTTTTAAAAATCCACATGTTTGGCCCTGTTATTTTGTCACAATGATGACAAAGGAGCTGTCTGAGGACATCAAAACTGCTATTATAAGTGTTCTGTCTTCTATTCATTAAATAGGATAAGGGTAATATCGTTTGTTGCCCACAAGAGGTCACTGTTGGCTTTCTTATGTTTTCCTCATACATCTCTACAGTATTTCTGTGGTTTAGAGCCTGTTGCTTTAAGGAAAAGATACTTCCTTGGACTGCCCCTTTTCCCTTCCCTTACTGAGTTGGAAACGCAGATGTCTTGGTGCCTCCATAGGATTCAGAGGTGCTATGGTTGGCTCCAGTTCCTTTTCTTCAATCGTTCCTCCTGACTAATGGATCCCGGTAGGAATCATTGTACTAGACTACATATTTGTGTTGGAATATGTGTACAGTTGTTATGTAGGCACTGTGAAGTGGCAGTGGCTCTACTCAGATTGCATAGGCCGTGATACATGCAGAGCAGGTGTAGGGCGGCATCAGCAGTGTAAATGTTGTATTCAGTCATATGCATTGCTCTCTGTGTTATGCAGATTCTGTAAATACCAGTACTACTATGTATGTCATTCTGTTATTTGTGATATGCCTGTACTGATTTGGATTTGTATCTTTTGTTATAGTTTTTACCAATCAATCATCCATTTCTTATGATCATCCACCTATCCATCATCATTTAATAAATAAAGACTTAAAGGCAACACAGTCTGTTTATTGAAACAGTGGATGAAGGTTAGCTGTATGCCGGAGTCCACACAGCTCACACGTGGACGAAGGCAGAACAGTAAAAATGGGCTGCTGGTCGCAGGCAGCGATTGTACGAACTGTACGGGACAGCTAACACCCACGCTACGCGGCACACGGGTATTACAGCAGCCGCCATACAGCTACATAGAACAAGAGTGCAGTCCAGCTCCAGTAAAGATAGCCGGTCGCAGGCTGTAGTACGGGACCGCTAACATCCACGCTGTACCGCATATGGATGTCGCAGCAGCCACCATACAGCCGCAGTGACTAGACCGCAGTACGCCAGAAACCACCATTCCACTCTCCACCATGCGGAAGGCCGTCCGCAAATAGACTCTGTTTCCCGCTAAAATAGTCTGCAGCCAAGTGCACAATGTCTGTCAGCCGAGCGTCTTCCCTGAAGACAAGGTCACGGGCAAGCTCTACTAAATCCTCAATTAGGGAGCTTGCTGCCGTCGCCCGCGCTGAGGCCGAAGCAGCTAAAGTGAGGTCCTCCTTCGCTGAACAGGAAATGCAATTCAAACTAAAACAGACAGAGAGTGCACGTCTGCAATCAGAACAAGAAGCAGAGAATGCACGTCTGCAACTGACTTTAGAAAGACTTGCCGTAGAAAAGGAGACAGCGGCCGCAATAGCCAAGGCAGAGTTCCTGGAAGCGGCAGAGCAACCCGAAGGAAGACGTAGCGATGTTCTTGGGCCGGACCTAAACCAGCAGGATCCAGCACAGCGCGTCGCAGAATACATCTACCAATACTCCAGGATAGACGACAGCTCAGACGTGCTTCACCGAACAGACTACGCAGACGGCCAGCCATCCAACCTTGAATTACACCGCTTCAAGCAAGAGAGCTAAGCGATCTCTTAGTAGAGTTACAGGTTGCCCAAGAGGAAGGAGATTTGCCCGGATTGGCATTCTTGGATACCGCTAGGGGTGTCAATCCGATAGTGCAAAAACTTCCTTACAATCTACAAGAAAAGTGGGTCTCACACGGTTCACGGTATAAGCAAACACATAACGCGCCATTCCCTCCTTTTGCCGTATTTGTAGGTTTTGTAGCTCAGCAAGCTAAAATCAGAAATGACCCTAGTTTTGATTTTACTCTGTCATGTACCACCGCCCCCGGTGTCAAACCCAGTAGGACACCCGTGGCGGTCCACAAAACTAACATTGTCTCCTCAGGTCCTGCTCACAAAGAGAGTAAGCATCCTCCAGAAGAGAACAAACCCCAGGATATCAGTAAACAGTGTCCTCTACACCGGAAACCACATCCTCTACTAAAATGCAGAGCCTTCAGGGAGAAGTCTCTAGAGGATCGCAAAGGCTTCCTCAAGGAACACAACATCTGCTTCAAATGCTGTGCTGCAACATCGCACATGGCCAGGAACTGCGAAGCTAGCGTGAAATGTGCAGAATGTGACAGCACGGATCACAATACAGCCTTACACCCTGGACCACCTACACGAGCGTTGCCGCAAGCAGAAGAACACGATGGAAAACAGAAGAACACTGATGAAGACACCACGGTGGTTACCTCTCAATGTACGGAGATCTGTAAAGGACTCACAGGAGGAAGGTCCTGTTCAAAAATCTGCCTTGTCAGAGTCTACCCAGCAGGCCGCAGGGACAAAGCAATTAAGATCTATGCGATCTTGGACGATCAGAGCAACAGGTCTCTTGCCAAGTCCATCTTCTTCAGCAGTTTCAACATTGCAGGCCCCGGTTCTCCCTACTCCTTGAAGACATGTTCAGGTACCGTTGAGACGGCGGGGAGGAAGGCAAGCGGGTACAAGGTGGAATCCATAGATGGCCAGACCTGCCTATCATTACCTACCATACTGGAGTGCAACCAGATTCCTGACAACAGGTCCGAGATACCTTCACCAGAGGTAGCAGCTCATCACCCCCATCTGAAGCGTATAGCTCACCTGATTCCAGAACTGGACTCAGAAGCTCCAATAGCCTTACTCCTTGGAAGAGACATGCTACGTGTGCATAAGGCTAGAGAGTCCATTAACGGCTCCCAGAACGCTCCATATGCGCAGAGACTTGACCTAGGATGGGTCGTAATAGGAGATGTCTGTCTAGGAGGAGCACACAAGCCAGCCTCAGTCAACAGTATGCTCACCAACACACTAGAAAATGGACGTCCGTCTTTCTTCCGACCATGTCACAACATTCTGTTGGTAAAGGAATTACCAAGCAGTACACCTCTGCCATGTCCTTTCGCAGTTCCTTCCAACGAAGACCACGCTTGTGAGGGCGAACAAGACCACATAGGCTGTACAGTCTTCCACAGGACCAAAGAGGACAACAAAACAGCAATGTCCATAGAAGACAGGATGTTCTTGGATATCATGGACCAAGAAATAACCAAAGACAAGTCGAACAGCTGGGTGGCACCCTTACCATTCCGAACCACGGAGACAACACCTACCCAACAACAGGAAACAGGTCTACAGTCGATTTGTCTCCCTCAGACACAAGCTCAAGAAGTCTCCCGAGATGAGAGAACATTTCTTTACCTTCATGGAGAAGATATTCCGAAATAACCATGCAGAGATCGCACCTACACTACGGGACTCTGAGGAACGCTGGTACTTACCCATCTTCGGAGTGTACCATCCTAAAAAGCCAGGCCAAATAAGAGTGGTGTTCGCCTCAAGTGCCAAGTGCGAAGACGTCTCGTTGAATGATGTCCTACTATCTGGCCCAGACCTCAACAACAGACTCTTAGAAGTTCTACTCTGTTTCCGCAGAGATACGGTGGCATTTATGGCTGACATCCAACAGATGTTCCACTGCTTTCTCGTCAAAAAGGAACACAGAAACTACCTGAGGTTCTTCTGGTACCGTGACAACGACCCAGATAAAGACATCATAGAGTACCGGATGAGGGTACATATCTTCGGGAACAGTCCTTCCCCCGCCGTGGCTATCTACGGTCTCAGGAATTCCGCCAAAGAAGGTGAAGAGAAGTACGGGTCGGATGTTAGATCCTTTGTGGAAAAGGATTTCTACGTAGACGACTGCTTAAAATCCACACCCACAAACGAGGCAGCAATCAGTCTTCTAAAAAGAGCTCAAGAAATGCTCGCTCAGTCCAACTTAAGGTTGCATAAGATTGCATCCAATAGCCGAGAACTGATGGAAGCCTTTCCCTCTCAAGACTATTCCAGTGATCTGAAGGGCATAGACCTGAGCATCGACTCTCTTCCCATGCAACGGAGCCTAGGACTACTTTGGGACTTGAAGACAGATGCCTTCACCTTTCAGATCAACAAAGAAGAAAAGTCCTTCACACGTAGAGGTGTCCTTTCCTTTGTGAATAGTTTGTACGATCCTCTGGGATTCGTAGCTCCAGTTACCGTCCAAGGTAAAATGATGCTAAGAGACTTCACCCAAGAGACATCTGATTGGGATGATCCACTTCCGGCAGAAAAAGCAGACCTGTGGGCAGAGTGGAGGAAGTCTCTCGAGGCCTTGACCGATCTTCATGTGAACCGACCATACGCTCCTGTGCCATCCACCGAAGTCAAATTTCAAAGACTTTGTATCTTCTGCGATGCATCAGTCAAAGCAATCGCAGCGGTAGTATACCTTAAAACCACTGATGTGAATGAACAGATCCATATTGGGTTCGTCATGAGTCGGACAAAACTGGCGCCACTCCGTGAACACACGATACCTAGACTGGAACTCTGTGCTGCCGTCCTTGCAGTAGAGCTGGCTGAACTTATCTCAGATGGAATGAATCAGGAGATCAAAGATGCAGAGTTCTACACTGACAGCAAGGTGGTACTAGGATACATCTGCAACGAAACACGATGCTTGTATGTCTACGTCAGCAACCGGGTATTGAGAATAAGAAGATCAACTCGCCCTGATCAGTGGCATTACGTATCTACTCATCACAATCCCGCCGACTATGCGACTAGATCCATTGCACCAAGTCACCTTAAGGACACTACATGGTTCACAGGCCCTGCCTTCCTGTACCGAACAACATCCTACATCAGCAGGCCCGATACATTCGAACTGGTGGATCCAGATGTCGATGAAGACCTTCGTCCTCAAGTGTCAGCTCTTCATACAGTGGTTTCAGGACGTCACCTCGGATCTCATCGGTTCAGTAGATTCTCAACCTGGAACTCACTTGTTAGAGCCATCGCTTTTTTACTACACGTGACTCAGTTTTACAAGTCCGAACTACCAACAAATCAGAGATGCAGTAAAGGTTGGCATCACTGCAAGCATGCGTTTACTGCTCCCAACCTAGAGAAAGCCAAGATTACAATACTCCATGTTGTACAAAATGAAGCCTACAACAAGGAGATAGACAATCTCGACAAAGGACTACCCATTCCTAGAGACAGTGCGTTGAGGAAACTCGACCCGTTCATTGACAAAGATGGGCTGCTGAGAATAGGTGGCCGCATTCAAGAAGCTAAGGTAGAAGTCTCAGAGAAACACCTGGTAATAATTCCCAGACGTCATCACGTCACAACCTTGCTCATTCAACATCATCACATCTTGGTGAGACATCAAGGTCGTTTGTTTACCGAAGGGAGTCTACGAGCGGCTGGACTATGGATAGTCGGAGCGAAGAGAAGCGCGAGTAAACTCATCTTCAACTGCGTTACGTGTCGCAAACTTCGTGGCATGTTTCAAAACCAGAAGATGGCCAATCTTCCAACTGACAGGCTCAGTACTGAACCCCCCTTCACCAACGTTGGACTGGATGTGTTCGGCCCCTGGTCCGTAGCTACAAGACGCACTAGGAAGGTCCATGCCGAAGCAAAGTGTTGGGCAGTTCTATTCACCTGTTTGTCTGTCAGAGCTGTTCATATCGAAGTAATAGAATCTATGGACACTTCCAGTTTCATAAATGCACTTCGACGCTTCATTGCTATCAGAGGCCCTGTGAAGCACATTCGTTCTGATAGAGGCACGAACTTTATTGGAGCAGCAAGAGAACTTCAAATCCCTTCCAATCTAGACATTACAAATGTAGAGAGGTACCTAGGTGAGCAAGGATGCACCTGGACCTTCAACCCGCCACACTCTTCGCACATGGGAGGCACCTGGGAAAGAATGATAGGAATTGCACGCAAGATTCTAGATTCTATCCTCTTGCAAGCAAACACCAGACTTACCCACGAAAGCTTGACTACGTTCTTGGCCGAAGTTACAGCTATCATGAATGCTAGGCCATTGACAGCTCTTTCTGGAGATTCTGGAGACTCAACAGTTCTTACTCCTGCCATGTTACTTACACAGAAAACCTGTGTCCCAGGAGCTCCACCTGGAGAATTCACCGAGAAAGACCTCTACAGAAGACAATGGAGGCAAGTACAAAACGTGTCCAATGCCTTTTGGGACAGATGGAGGAAACAATATCTCTCCACTCTGCAAACCAGAACAAAATGGCAGAAAGACCATCCAAACATCAGACTTGGCGATGTGGTACTTGTAAAGGACAGTCAATCACACCGAAATGAGTGGCCACTCGGCCTAGTCACCAAACCCTTTCCCAGCAAGGATGGGAGAGTACGCAAGGTAGAGGTCAGAGTGAGCAAGCTCGGAGAGAATAAACTGTTCATCAGACCAGTCACTGAACTTGTGTTGTTGTTATCCCCTCAGGAGTCCAATAGTGGCATTGGTTAACGCCAAGCGGGGAGTGTTCTGTCTTCTATTCATTAAATAGGATAAGGGTAATATCGTTTGTTGCCCACAAGAGGTCACTGTTGGCTTTCTTATGTTTTCCTCATACATCTCTACAGTATTTCTGTGGTTTGGAGCCTGTTGCTTTAAGGAAAAGATACTTCCTTGGACTGCCCCTTTTCCCTTCCCTTACTGAGTTGGAAACGCAGATGTCTTGGTGCCTCCATAGGATTCAGAGGTGCTATGGTTGGCTCCAGTACCTTTTCTTCAATCGTTCCTCCTGACTAATGGATCCCGGTAGGAATCATTGTACTAGACTACATATTTGAGTTGGAATATGTGTACAGTTGTTATGTAGGCACTGTGAAGTGGCAGTGGCTCTACTCAGATTGCATAGGCTGTGATACATGCAGAGCAGGTGTAGGGCGGCATCAGCAGTGTAAATGTTGTATTCAGTCATATGCATTGCTCTCTGTGTTATGCAGATTCTGTAAATACCAGTACTACTATGTATGTCATTCTGTTATTTGTGATATGCCTGTACTGATTTGGATTTGTATCTTTTGTTATAGTTTTTACCAATCAATCATCCATTTCTTATGATCATCCACCTATCCATCATCATTTAATAAATAAAGACTTAAAGGCAACACAGTCTGTTTATTGAAACAGTGGATGAAGGTTAGCTGTATGCCGGAGTCCACACAGCTCACACGTGGACGAAGGCAGAACAATAAGCAACCACAAGACTTCTAAAGGGTATAAGGCCATCTCCAAAGACCTTGGTATCCCAGTTTCAACGGTGCGCAATGTTATTAAGTTTGCCAAGTATGGAATTGTCAACAACCTCCATGGATGTGGGGGAAAAGGAAAATTGCCAAGAGATGTCTTCAAAGGTTGGTGCGAATGGTGTAAAAAAAACACCACGTAAAACATCTAAAAACCTGAAGGCCAACCTGGAACAGGCTGGTGTCATAGTTTCAACAAGTACCGTAGGCCGCACACTAAACAAAGCAGAGATTAATGGGAAAAGGCCAAGGAAGAAACCATTGCTGATGAAAATACATAAAAAGGAATAACTGATCTTTGCCAAAAAGTACCTTGACAAACTTCTGGGAAAATGTTCTGTGGACAGATGGAACAAAAATAGATCTTTTTGGCAATGCAAAGCAACAGTTTGGTTACAGATGGCGTAATGAAGCTAATAAGGAAAAGAACACCCTACCAACAGTTAAGCATGGTGGAGGATCATAATGCTGTGGGGTTGTTTTGCTGCTTCTGGTACTGGAGGACTTGCCTGTATCACAGGAATCATGAAATCTGAGCAATATCAAAAGATTTTAGAGCAAAATGTCCTACCCAGTGTAAGAAAACTTGGTTTGAGTCAAAGTTCATGGGTCCCCCAGCAAGACCATGACCCAAAGCCCTCATCCAAAAGTACACAGGAATGGTTGAAAAAGAAAAACTGAACTATTTTAAAATGGAGGGCAATGAGTCCTGAGTCTCAATCCCATTGAAAATCTTTGGGGTGAGCTGAAATAAGAACCCTGCAAACATTCAAGAGCTTGAACAAACTGCAAAGGGAGAGTGGGAGAAAATACCAGCAGAGAAGTGCAAGAAGCTTATAGATGGCTACAAGAAAAGTGTGGAGGCCGTCATCAATGTCAAAGGGTGTGCAACCAAGTCTTAATTAGGGGGGTCTTTATTGCTGCACATGCTGTTTATTTGGTTTCTTCTTTGTAATTGGCACATGTAAGTATTACTTTGAACCACTAATTAAAAAGTCTTGAGGATATATCTTTGGTACATTTCCATTTATTTCTGAAGATATTGTACAATCTATGAAAAAATGAAGGGGTGCCAATAATGGGGAGCAGCATTGTAGGTTTGAGAATGAAGTATGCGACCTCAATGTAACAAAGATAATTCTATAGGTTTGATTTTTTTTACATTCTAGATGTGTATATTCCAAAAAGCTATTAATGGATCACAGCACAATACTTAATGATTATCTTATTATATTTATTTCACAATTATTACGGTCATTACATACATTTTTTTCCAGATTTAAATTGATCCTTCAGTCAAAATCTAAAATGTCACTATATATGGCACAAGTATTGTACAATGAACTCACCCACTGTCCTCCTTATGTATCCTGCCTGTTTTAAGTATCACGCTGTCATTCTTCACTTCTGGCTTCTATTGTTATTCTCAAAGTGACCGCTATTGTTTCAAACATCAATTTGAAGAGAGCTGCAGAATAGACTAAAGGGGGCTTTACACGCAGTGAGATCGCTAGCGATGTCGCTGGTGAAAGCTCCCGCCCCCGTTGTTTTTACGTCACGGGCAAATCGCTGCCTGTGGCGCACAGTATTATTAGGAGCCGTCACACGGACTTACCTGCCTAGCGACGTCGCCGTTGCCGGCGAATCGCCTCCTTTCTAAGTTGGCGGTTCGTGCGGCATCACAGCGGCCGCCAAATAGAAGTGGAGGGACGGATATGAGCGGGACGTAACACCCCACCTCCTTCCTTCCGCATTGCCGGCGGCCGCAGGTGAGCTGCAGTTCGTCGTTCCCGAGGTGTCACACGTAGCGATGTGTGCTGCCTCTGGAACGACGAACAACCTGCGTGCTCAACAATCAACGATTTTGTAAGAAGGAACGACGTGTCAACGATGGACGATTTGGTGAGTATTTTCCATTGTTAACGGTCGTTTGTGCGTGTCACACGCAACAACGTCGCTAACGATGACGGATGTGCGTCACGGAATCCGTGACCCCGGCGATATATCGTTAGATACGTCGCTGCGTGTGACATGGCCTTTAGTCTAAACCGAAGTCCTTCACTTCCCTCAGATTGGCAAGTCTTTAATGCTGGCAATTAAATGCAGAAGAGCAGGGGAGTTGTTGGAGTTTTCTACAACTCTCTCTACACCTCTGATAACACAGACATATTGTAGTTATATGTGGCATTTATTTAGTTTGGAGAAGAGACATGTGAGGGGGTTATGATTAACTTGTCAATGTCACGTGGGACTATGGGGATAGCGGGAAACTGGGGCCCCTAAACTGAACCTTAGACTAGGGGACCCTGTGCTATCACTATACTCAGAGATACATACCCCTAATGGTGGTGATCTCTGAGTCTCCTTCCTGACCCTGCTCCTGACTAGCCCTGATCTTACACCCCCTCAACAACAAGAAATAAGGAGGAAAACAACAAAACGATGGGTAAACTTGATGACAGCATGAAGCACAAGTTACTCTCTCTCCAGTAAATCTGGGACACCACAGCACACAGACCAGCAAAGCAGAAACTATAGTTGGCATGAGTGGAAGATCTCCTCCAACCTAAGTATGAGAGGAGCAGATGTGATTGGCTTCCTTACAACCTGTGGTTCCCAAAGTCTAACAAGTAGGATAGCAGAGGTTAACTCTTGCTAGCCTGTCTGTGACTATGCACACAGATGGTTGACGCCCGAGTCTGCCTGTGTAGATCAGAAATACCAGAGAAACCATCGGTCGAAGTATCAGAATCTGCAATGTGAACAGCATCTGATGCCGCCATGACATTTGGTGAGTTTTGTGTAAAACTCTATGTGACATTGGAAGTCTATACATGGCTCATACAAAAAGCATGGTCAAAAGCTGTCTCATGTAAATACAAGAGGGTATTCCCCCTTTCTGGAAAAAAACAGGTTCAATCTCCAGAGGAGATGAGCATTCTTTACCATGAGAACTATTAAATACATGTATAATATTGTTATTCTGAACCTTAATCCAGTTGATCAACACTTGGAATCAGAAATCCCTTAATGACTACGTGCTGTAATGGTACGTCCTAACCCACCATAGTGTAATCACCTGCGGCTGCTGCGGGCAGACGGTGGCGATCCGCGCACATGTCTGTGCTGATTTGAACAGCAAACATGTGTGCCTCACAGGCACAAGTGGATCTGAAATCCACTCATGCTTGTTAACCCCTTAAATCGCACTGTCAAAATGTGACAGCATGATTTAAATGCCCATTGCGGTAAGTCTTTACTCACCCAGCTCCATCGGTGACTCCTTGACATGATCATTGTGAGACAATGGTTGCTATGGTAGTACAGGGTCATGTGATGACTCCTGTAGCTCACATAACTCACTTCCTGCTTTACCAGGCCCACTGCTGCCAGTGACAAGAGGTGAGTATTTCTGGTGATCACAGCTTCGTAGCTGTGATCACCAGAAATGAATGAGCGATCAGACTGCTAATCCTTATAGTCCTCTAGGGGACTAATAAAATAAAAAAGAAAGAAATAAATAAAAAAGAAAAATAGAATATGAGAATATTATTTTGTGGGAACCTCACTGGGAGATCTGAGAGGCAGAGTCTTGGAGACAGGGAGGGCTTATAAATTACCTAATTACACACCATATAAGATGAAACCCAGCGTATAAGACGATCCCCGACTTTTGAGAAAATTTTCAGGGGTTAAAAGGTCGTCTTATATGCTGTAAAATACGGTAAAGGGTTAAAAAACACACACATTTAGTATCTCGGCATTCAGACATGCCTGCTGTATCAAAATATCATATCTGTTAATCTGATCAGTACACGGCGTAGCGGCAAAAAAGATTCCAAACACCAAAATTACGTCTTTTGGTTGCCACAAATTTTGTGCACAATACAATCATATGCGATCAAAACGTAGCATCTGCGTAAAATTGGTACCATTAAAAACTTCAGTTCGAGATAAAAAATAAGCCATCACTGAGCCATAGATCCCAAAATATGAGAACGCTATGGGTTGCGGAAAATGGTGCAGAAAGTGTGCTTCTTTTTTTTGGACAAACGTCTGGCTTTTTTTATCCCCTTAGATAAAAGTAAACCTATACATGTTTGGTGAAAAAACAAAAAGCCAGCACCAAATGTGCACTTCAGCACTAAACATTCCAAACTGTACTTATTATAAAAATTTTGAGATTTTTGGCAAAAAATTGCAATTTCTTGAGCTGCCTCGCCACGTCACGGCAAATCTCATTTGAGGCAGTCCTACACTAAAATATTTTTATAAAATGTACCATACGGCCTCACATATGAATAGTAGAACTGCTCTTAGCAGCACTCACCTGGTCTATTTCAATCCCGTACCCATGACTGAGTCATGGCTGTGGGCGGGACAGGTCCAAGCAAATGCTGCATGAAGTAAATAGCCTGTGGACAAAGCCTGATGACTTAATGTGAACAGTCACCAACCGCCAAAATCTAGACAGATGGAATACATCCCAAATTGGGGTGCATAGCAAGGTGGAGGTCAACCACCGACCAATTCAATGAAGAAAAAACAAAAAGCCAGCACCAAATGTGCACTTCAGCACTAAACATTCCAAACTGTACTTATTATAAAAATTTTGAGATTTTTGGCAAAAAATTGCAATTTCTTGAGCTGCCTCGCCACGTCACGGCAAATCTCATTTGAGGCAGTCCTACACTAAAATATTTTTATAAAATGTACCATACGGCCTCACATATGAATAGTAGAACTGCTCTTAGCAGCACTCACCTGGTCTATTTCAATCCCGTACCCATGACTGAGTCATGGCTGTGGGCGGGACAGGTCCAAGCAAATGCTGCATGAAGTAAATAGCCTGTGGACAAAGCCTGATGACTTAATGTGAACAGTCACCAACCGCCAAAATCTAGACAGATGGAATACATCCCAAATTGGGGTGCATAGCAAGGTGGAGGTCAACCACCGACCAATTCAATGAAGAAAAAACAAAAAGCCAGCACCAAATGTGCACTTCAGCACTAAACATTCCAAACTGTACTTATTATAAAAATTTTGAGATTTTTGGCAAAAAATTGCAATTTCTTGAGCTGCCTCGCCACGTCATGGCAAATCTCATTTGAGGCAGTCCTACACTAAAATATTTTTATAAAATGTACCATACGGCCTCACATATGAATAGTAGAACTGCTCTTAGCAGCACTCACCTGGTCTATTTCAATCCCGTACCCATGACTGAGTCATGGCTGTGGACGGGACAGGTCCAAGCAAATGCTGCATGAAGTAAATAGCCTGTGGACAAAGCCTGATGACTTAATGTGAACAGTCACCAACCGCCAAAATCTAGACAGATGGAATAATCCGAATTGGTCGGTGGTTGACCTCCACCTTGCTATGCACCCCAATTTGGGATGTATTCCATCTGTCTAGATTTTGGTAGTTGGTGACTGTTCACATTGAGTCATCAGGCTTTGTCCACAGGCTATTTACTTCATGCAGCATTTGCTTGGACCTGTCCCGCCCACAGCCATGACTCAGTCATGGGTACGGGATTGAAATAGACCAGGTGAGTGCTGCTGAGAGCAGTTCTACTATTCATATGTGAGGCCGTATGGCACATTTTATAAAAATATTTTAGTGTAGGACTGCCTCTAATGAGATTTGCCGTGACGTGGCGAGGCAGCTCAAGAAATTGCAATTTTTTGCCAAAAATCTCAAAAAATGTTTATAATAAGTACAGTTTGGAATGTTTAGTGCTGAAGTGCACATTTGGTGCTGGCTTTTTGTTTTTTCTATACATGTTTGGTGTCTACAAACTTGTACCAACCTGAGGCATCACAGCGACACATCAGTTTTACCATAAAGGGAACATGGTGAATAAAATACGTGAAAATCGGCTGGGAGTGAAGGGGTTAAGGCAGCCTGCAACATCTATTATGGATGTACCTGTACCACATTCTTTTTATCCATTCCCATCCATTTGATGAATATGATGAACATGTGTCTTTCTTTAACTGTAACTATGAAACTAAATAAACAATCACTTTGCATAGTCTTATGATGTTTTTTTGCATATTCTTTTGATGTCTTATTTAGTGTGAAGTGGGGAAACATACAGCAGTCGTAGAATAAATTATACTTGCAGCATAATTTGAATTATTTATAATATGCTCACAACAATGTGGTTTTAATGTAAGTTTCAATACCATTGTGCAATTCACATACTGAATTAGAGTACATAAAACATTTTATAAATGTATGCATTGAGTTTGCTTACGGTTTGTGGAGCTAACATCTCCCCCTATCTTAGCTTCAACCAGAAACTTTGACCGCAGTAGTGGAATGCTAGGATAAGATGTGGAGTGCTAGTATAACTTGTGGAGTGCTCGGATAAGTTATGAAGCGTCACAATAGCTCGTGGAGTGCTAGCATAACTTTTGGAGTGCTTGGATAACTTGTAGAGTGCTAGGCTAAGTTATGGAGTACTAGGCTAAGTTATGGAGTGCTAGGCTAAGTTATGGAGTGCTAGGCTAAGTTATGGAGTACTAGGCTAGGTTATGGAGTGCTAGGCTAAGTTATGGAGTGCTAGGCTAAGTTATGGAGTACTAGGCTAAGTTATGGAGTGCTAGGCTAAGTTGTGGAGTGCTAGGATAACTTGTGGAGTGCTAGGCTAAGTTATGGAGTGCTAGGCTAAGTTATGGAGTGCCAGGCTAAGTTATGGAGTGCAAGCATAACTTGTGGAGTGCTAGGATAACTTATGGAGTGCTAGGATAAATTGAGGAGTGCTAGGATAAGTTGTGGAATGCTAGGATAAGTTATAGGTGCTTGAATAACTTGTAAAGTGCTAGGATAACGTGTGGAGTGCTAGGATAACTTGTGAAGTGTCACAATAACTTGTGGAGTGCTAGCATAACTTTTGGAGTGCTGTTATAACTTGTGGAGCGCTAGGCTCTTTTATGAAGTGCTAGGCTAAGTTGTGGATTGCTATGATAACTTGTGGAGTGCTAGACTAAGTTGTGGAGTGTCAAAATAACTTGTGGAGTGCTAGACTAAAGCGGGCTTTACACGCTACAATATATCTAACGATGTGTCGGCGGGGTCACGTCGTAAGTGACGCACATCCTTAGATATATTGTAGCGTGTAAAGCCCGCTTTAGTCTAGCACTCCACAAGTGCACCTACGTGCGATTCCGATTGTACGCAAAAACGTTGATGGCATACACGTCGTTCATTTTCTAAAAATTTAACGTACGGTTGTTCAATGTTCCCGTGGCAGCACACATCGCTGTGTGTGACACCCCAGGAACGATGAAAACCTGCGTCCCGCCGGCAATGCAGAAGGAAGGAGGTGGGCGGGATGTTTACGTGCCGCTCATCTCCGCTTCTATTGGCCGGCTGCTGTGTTACGTCGCTGTGATGCTGAACGTCCCTCTCCCTTCAGGAAGTGGATGTTCGCTGCCCACAGCAAGGTCGTATGGAAGGTAAGTACGTGTGATGGGGGTTAGAGCATTGTGCGACACGGGCAACAAATTGCCCGTGCCGTACAAACGATGAGGGCGGGTGCGATCGCAAATACGATCGCACGTTTAATTGAGACGTGTAAAGCAGCCTTAAGTTGTAATGTGCTAGGCTAAGTTGTGGGGTGCAAGGCAAAATTGTGAAGAGCATGGCAAAGCTATGGAGTTCTAAGATAAATTGTGGAGTGCTAGGATAAGTTGTGGAGTGCTAGGATCAATTGTGGAGTGCCATGATAAATAGGGGAGTGCTCCGATAAGCATTGGATGCCTAGTATAATTTGTGGATTGCTAGGATAAGTTATAGAATGCTAGGATCAGATGTGGCATGTATGCTCGGATTACTTGTGGAGTGCCACAATGACTTGTGGTGTGCTAGGATAAGTTGTGGAAACCTAGGATATGTTTTGTGATCTTAAGGCCCCGTCACACTAAGCAACATCGCTAGCAACATCGCTGCTAACGAACAACTTTTGTGACGTTGCTAGCGATGTTGCTGTGTGTGACATCCAGCAACAACCTGGCCCCTGCTGTGAGGTCGTTGGTTGTTGCTGAATGTCCTGGGCCATTTTTTAGTTGTTGCTGTCCCGCTGTGAAGCACAGATCGCTGTGTGTGACAGCGAGACAGCAACAACTAAATGTGCAGGCAGCAGGAGCCGGCTTCTGCAGAGGCTGGTAACCAATGTAAACATCGGGTAACCAAGAAGCCCTGTCCTTGGTTACCCGATATTTACCTTTGATACCAGCCTCCCCCGCTCTCACTGCCTGTGCTGCCGGCTCCTGCTCTGTGCACATGTAGCTAGCTGCAGGACACATCGGGTTAATTAACCTGATGTGTGCTGTAAGTAGGAGAGCAGGGAGCCAGCGCTAAGCATTGTGCGCTGCTCCCTGCTCTGTGCACATGTAGCTGCAGCACACATCAGGTAATTAACCCCATGTGTGCTGTAGCTAGGAGAGCAAGGAGCCAGCGCTCAGTGTGCGCTGCTCCCTGCTCTCTGCACGTGTAGCTGGTCACTGGTTGCTGGTGAGCTCACCAGCAACTCGTGTAGCCACGCTCCAGCGATCCCTGCCAGGTCAGGTTGCTGGTGGGATCGCTGGAGCGTCGCAGTGTGACAGCTCACCAGCAACCTCCTAGCAACTTAGCAGCGATCCCTATCGTTGTTGGGATCGCTGGTAAGTTGCTTAGTGTGACGGTACCTTTAGGCTAAGTTGTGGAGTGCCATGATAACATGTGGAATGCCGTGATAACTTGTAGAGTGGTGTGATAACTTGTGGAATGCTAACTTAAAATGTGAAGCACCAGGATAAATTGTGGAGTGCTAGGACAATCGGTGGAGTGCTAGGATATGTTTTGGAATGCGAGGCTAAGTTGTAGAGTGCCATAATATCTTGTGGAGTGCTTGGGTAAGTTATGGAACGCTAGAATAACTGCTTGCCAAATTCAATATTGTAAATGCATTGAAACAAAGTCATTCCAACACCTTGATAAAATTTCATTTTCCTTGATTATAGATCATTAAAAATATGGTACATGAGCCACATGATTTTTTTTCCGCGTTTTGAGCGTAGGTCTCTCTTAGTCATAAAATATAATATACTGGCCAAATACTGCTACTTAAAAGAAAAATTGTGATGGTTTCTTTATTATTTTAGGTTTTAAATAGCAGTACTTGCCAAATAAATGTTATTGTATGACTAAGAGCGACCTATGCTCGAAACATTCAAGAAATGATGTGGACCTCTGTACCAGGTTGTCAGTGATCTAAAATAAAGGAAAATATAATTTTGGCATGGTGCTGGGACAGGTGTGGTTTGGCAAATTGCCAATTCTGGCAAATGCCAAGTGGGCTGTGTCATCAGACTATAATGTGGGCTTGTTTTTTGTGGCACGAATTGTACTTTTGAATGTCGCTATTTATTCGGCCACATGGTGTACTGGAAAATGGAAAAAAATATCCAAGTGGTTAAAATTGCAAAACAAGTGCAATTCCACAATAGTTTTTTTTTAACTTATTTACCATGTTCACCATAAAGGGACAGTGTGGAGGGAATATTTTACAGAGGGGCAGCATGGGTGGGGATATTTTGTGGAGAAAGTAAAGCAATTAATTATTCAGGGGCATAGTATGGGAGATATTTTTATTTCTGGGACAGTATAAAGATACTTTAACTTTTAAGAGCACCATGTCGGAAAGTGCTGCTGAAATGGAGAAAAGGGAAGACGGAGACGAGTTCTGGACATGAATTCTCATAATGCCATCTGTAATACATGATTTATTATTGTACTGATGGTGGTAGTTCTGATGTCTCATTCCTGTACTGACGGTGGTTCTGACACTGCATTCATGTACTGACAGTGGTTCTGACACTGCATTCATGTACTGATGGTGCTTCTGATGCCTCATTCCTGTACTGATAGTGGTTTTGACACTGTATTCATGTACTGATGGTGGCCTCATTCCTGTACTGACAGTGGTTCTGACACTGCATTCATGTACTGACAGTGGTTCTGACATTGCACTCATATACTGACGGTGGTTCTGATTCCTCATTCCTGTACTGACGGTGATTCTGACACTGCATTCATGTACTGATGGTGGTTTTGGTGATGTATTCACGTACTGACGGTGGTTCTGGAACGAACAGTAATTCTGATCTTGAACACATGTACCCTGTTTCCCTGAAAATAAGACAGGGTCGTATATTGTTTGCTCCATATGATGCGCTGGGGCTTATTTTTGGGGCAGGTCTAATTTTTGGTGAAACATGGCTTAAATGTTATTTCCTATGTACTGCTAAGTTTACCCCCAAAAGAAAGGAGACACCCCTCAAAAAAATTGCACTTACTAGACCACAAACAATAAGATTTGACAAGTGAATGGCTCTCATATACAGAACTGTGTTGCTGTCATGTCCCCCTGCATTCCATAGAGCTCCCTCTGCTAGCAAGAAGCAGTATTAATTGCGCAAAAGTTAGTGAAAGTGGAGTGATGTTGCGATCTGATGTGTGTGTGGGAGCGAAACGGTGAGGGACCGGATAATAACGCAGATCTATGTGCAAGAGCCCATTGGCTGTCAGCAGCTGTGATTGTTTAGAGTCTGGTGAGTCTGATTTTTGGGGAGCTGTCTGCTTTCTTATGAGCTGTCTTCTCTCTTATGGGGTGACTGTCACTATGGAATTTTATTTTTAATAAATGGATTTTTAAGGAAATTGAATAACGTTGTTTTTTTAATCCCCTTGGACGATGTTGCTGGATACCACTGTTTTAATTTCCATTGTGTAAATCTCAATATCTGGTCAGATTACATATGTCTGTGTGTATACAGTGACGAACAAAAGGGTAACAATGTTTTGAACTTTTGTCTTCCAGGCTCCATATCTCACCATCCACTACAGCTTTCAGTGTAAGATTATCTTTATTTTATAGACAATCATCTTGGCTTCTCATACATAAATGTTACTTGCAACTATTTAGCATATGATTAGTTATGCAGATTCTCATCATGTCACTACATTGTTACTGTTTTGCTCCTGGTGTTTAATAATGTTATCTTCCTATATACTACAAATTACAACCTGTTCTCACATTCCCTAATAGCACAGTGTTTTATCAGGTTGATTTACAAGCGAAAGGTCACAGGCTCAAATTGAGGAGCAGTTCTCTTGGCCAAACAAATTCCATCCCAGGAGGTGTTGTTTATGGCTTGTTGTATGTGGTTGCAGAGCCGAACTGCCCAATCATTGACTTTTAATGGGGTTGGAGCTCCGGGATCAAGTTCAGGCTGAATATGGCAAACCCGATCTTCCATGGGTCCGCTCCTCTCTAATTATAATGTGTGAGTGTGAATAGAAATGTAGGTGATAGGATAAGTCTGCCCAGGAACAGATCGCAGGGACAAAGACAGACTTAATGTTTGGGATTAACCCATAGGGGAGGAGCTAGTGTGCCACCCCAGCAGCGGATCGAACCGCTCGGATCCGTAGGCAATGTCTGTTCGTGGCTCGAGGGTCTCTGGACCCGGGGGCTCGGGGCCACGCTGTAAAGTAAAAGGGGATATTTACAGGGAGATGATAGTTCGTGATGCCACCTGTGGTGTGCAGTAATTAAGGGTACCGCCGCTGCCGTTGTTGGGAGTACCCGGGTTGATGGAATGGGGCAGCAAGGTGTTGTTACCCTCCACGGGTAGGGGTAGGCCTCGGGGCTCTGGAAGGTTATACTGGGTGCCGTGATGGGAAGATCGGTCATGTACTCACTCGGGGAGCTCGTCCGGGTCCTGTCTCCTGCAGTGCTGCCTGGTGAACTGTGACCTGCCCCCTGGCACAAAATTTAGATTCACTGAAGTGGCCGGGTAGTTTGGAACTTGCCAGGCCCCACTCCCCACTATGGCTAAGTGTGGGAGCCTGCTCTCAGGACTCATGCTTGGGATTTAATGGGCTGCTTAAGTGGAAGGCCCTATCCCCCTCATTGCACTAGTGCACAGGTTCTGGAGCTGGTGGGAACAGTCCATAAAGGTTCCGTTCTCCGCAGGCTAATTGCCGGGTTGCCTGAAGCTTCTCCCTGACCTAGGGTCCGTGTACTGTGCCGCCCCCGTGCCAGCAGCCGGCGCTGCTTGGATCCGAGACTTCAGGGGTGGTGGCTCGAGGGTCTCCAGACCCGGGGGTCAAGCGGCCATGCCGAATAAATGGGGGGACGTAGATGTACGGGCTAGGCTGTATTAAGTTTGTGACGCCACCCACGGTGTGTGGTGAGTTGGGACACCACCGCTGCTGTGATGGGGTACCCGGGGGAGATGTAGTGGAAGCTGGATGTTAACCCCTCCGTGGATAGGAATAGTTGCCCCGTGGCCCAGTGTCTCTGTGCAGGGTATAGCGACCGCAGGAAGTGTTTGTTTACTCACAGTTAATAAACCACACAGTCTCTGGTAAACTTAGGTGCTGGTGGCCGGTGCCGCGGCCGGTTGCATTCGGGTCCCCCACCCGGCTGGTGGTCTCTATCCTTTTCCTCTGCACTGTTTTGTGTAAGGTGGACTTCCTAGTCTGAAACTCAGGAGTCCGCTCCCGGCTGGATGTGGCCTGAGGAGCCGTGCCCGCAGACGCTGAACCGTGGGATCTATGGGCCCTGGCGGTGACCTCTTATCCCTATCGGTGGGCTGTTGTCTTCTATGAGGGACTTTGGGTGGGACAGGACCTCTAGTCCTGGCCTCAATCGGTGAATTAACCAGTCCGCTTGTTTCCGGTTCTGGCTTCAGGGTCCGAGTACCCCCCTTTGTGATACGGTTTCCGGGTCGGTTCCCCGTGTCGGCACCAGTGGGCTTCAACCCTGTCCCTGTCCACCTCGGTTCTGCCGACAAATCTTCCCGTCTCCTGCTGACGGAGACCACCATCTGCTTCCTAGCCAAGGCACCAGGGCTCCAACCCTGGCACCGTTCAACTTGAACTTCTCCTGCTGGAGCTACACTTAGCTCCAGCCCACACTCCTCTCCAAACTGAACTACAAACTCAACTGCTTGTTTTCCCGCCCCGGGCTGTCAGGTCGGCTGTGTGTTGCCTAGTGATGGATGATGTTATGCGGGGGCCTATCTGTGACTACCTGGTTTTGCCAGGGCATCACAGTACTCCGCCGTGCCTTCGGTCCTGGACCAGTGATAGGACCAGGTTGCTGACCGTCCTCATGACAGGTCTCAGGCACCTAGCCCCAATCCGCTGCAACTGGGGGTCCGACTCCTCTAGGTCCAGACATCGCTTGCAACCTAGACAGTTACCGTCGGGAGCCACCGCTCCCTGCTCCCTCCTTCCTCCACTCTGCTTCACTTCACTTCCCTTCACTGACACTCTCCAGACCCTCCCTTCCTGACCCCTAGGTGGGCGACCCTATTCCGCTAAAGCCGCCCACTGATGTGTCTGGTGGGTGTGGTGCAGGGTGTTCATAGGATTTGATTTGCTGTTGGAGGCAGCACTGTAAGATGGGGACCCAGAGCCATGAGGGATTTGAATACTGCACTAAAGGAAAAGAGCGTGCAGTACCCTGTGACGACCTGATAGTCCAGGGGCATCACACTAGTGTGCAGGGAAAGACACAGGTTATGTTAGAATATTATATAGAGCCCCACGGTTTATTGTAGTAGATCTAAAGGGTGCTTTACACGCTGCAACATCGCTAGCGATCTCGTTAGCGATGTGACACGCTAGATCGCACATGCGACCGGCGCTATAAAATGACCTATGTGCGATCTCGGCAGATTGCATCTGCGATCTAGCGTGTCATATCGCTAACGAGATCGCTAGTGATGTCGCAGCGTGTAAAGCACCCTTAAGATCTAATCAACAGTAGAGCTGCATAACGTGGGTATTCTGAAGAAAAGGAGACTGAAAGACATGATAGTGTTATTTTGACCAGTGAGCACAGGCATCTGCACTACAAACAGACGGACTGGGGAACAACTGAAATCAATTGAGAAAATGAGTTACCAGGAGGGACTAATCCCTAGTGAGGACACTCAGAAGTATCTTAGGGGTACTTTGCATACTACGACATCGCAAGCCGATGCTTGTGATGCCGAGCGCGATAGTCCCCGCCCCCGTCGCAGCTGCGATCTCTTGTGATAGCTGCCGTAGCGAATATTATCGCTACGGCAGCTTCACATGGACTTACCTGCCCTGTGACGTCGCTCTGGCCGGCGACCCACCTCCTTCCTAAGGGGGCGGGTCGTGCGGCGTCACAGCGACGTCACACGGCAGGCGGCCAATAGAAGCGGAGGGGCGGAGATGAGCGGGACGTAAACATCCCGCCCACCTCCTTCCTTCCACATAGCTGGCGTGAGCCGCAGGACGCAGGTAGGAGATGTTCCTTGCTCCTGCGGCTTCACACACAGTGATGTGTGCTGCCGCAGGAATGAGGAACAACATCGTAACATCGGTCCTTCCTAAATTATGGAAATGACCGACGCTACACCGATGATACGATTTTGACGCTTAATCGTATAAAAAACGATTTACACACTCCGATATCGATAGCGACGCCGGATGTGCATCACTTTCGATTTGACCCCACTGACATCGCAGCTGCGATGTAGTAGTGTGCAAAGTACCCTTTATAGCTCAATAAGTGACTGGCCCAGATGTTACAGATGAGAAGAGTGATCCCGGCAGGAGTTGGCATCAGTAGGCAATGAGACTATTCTGGCCATATTGGCACTATCCCTTTTTAAGGGAAATGACATGGAACCGCGGTGAGGATAGAATGACTCTAAAGACCTGTGATGTCAAGTTGAGCTGGGTGGTGGTAAACTGTTCAGGCCTATGTGAAATAATAGCAACTGGTGAGATGGAACATGCTGAAGGTTTATCTTTGGGGTTGTACCAGGCGAACAGCGAAAGGAAAGGGAACCCTGTGTCTAGGGAAGGGGGGGGGGGAGATGGTGACTCCTGACCAAACCTTCTGCTGGTCCCTGAGGTCCCTCATCACCTTAGATAGGTTAAACACCTATGCACTGAGATGGATATCTGACCCTAGTAATTCCTAGTGCAGAACCCTAAGGCTATGTGCCCATAGGACTTTGTACCTGCGGATATATCCGCAGGTACGTCCGCAGGTTTACCGCAGCTGCTCGCCGGAAGCCAGCGAAATAGCTCCGGTAAACCTGTGGACATTCATTCGGCTTACCTGCGGAACTCCCGGCCTTATCTCCATAGTGGAGGGCCGTGAATTCCGCAGGTAGTTAAATAATTGACATGCAATTACGTGCGGCTGCGGGACATCCGCAGCATGTTCCGCAGCCGCACATACCGCAGCATGGACACAGCACTCCCAATGTCCCATAGGATAACATGGGGAGTGTCTGTACTTGCTAAAACCTGCGGATTTATCTAGAGAATCCAGATAAATCCGCAGGTTTTGCGCTGCAAAATCCGCGGGTACAGAGTCCCGTGGGCACATAACCTAAATAGGGAATGGGTGTGATGAGCTCTTTGTCAACCCCACTAAACTTTAGAGAAGACACAAGGAGGACACAGCGAGAAACATGAACTACTTATCTACAGATGACTCAGGTAGAAGTTTAGCAAGGTTTCAACGACGACACCACAGATGAGTACAAGCCACCTGCCCGCAACCAAGGCTTGAATTAACTGAAAAATATCACCAGCACAAGTCCAGGGGAGATGGGAGTATTTAAGCACATGGAGAATACTGATAATCAGCAGCTTAATGGAAGGAGAGCTACTCTGGGTCTAAAAGGGGAACAGATGAAAACCCAGCAGGAAAGCTCCCTATACCAATGAATACTGACAGCAGGATCAATAGAAAGTCAGGGAGCATTCTGTGCAGCCAAACTCTGTGACTTTGTGGTGGAGGGCACGGGGCAGGCAGTGGTTGTAGTCATTGTTGCAGGGGTCAACAGGCTGCAGTGCAGCCGTTCATTAACCCCTCGCCTCCCCGTTACCGCACCATGCACAGGAGAACCCTGCAATCGTTCAGGCGACACCACTTTCTCTCTCTCTCTCAGTAAATAAAGTCCCAACAAGGTTTCTTCTCTCAAATATGCAAACTTTATTTTCCTTCAATTTCTGGATTACTTTGGTCCGCATTTCGCCAGCACTGGTACTCATCCCATACGGGTTCCTTCTACTCCTTCTCAAACACAATTTAGCAGCTGTCCGTATTCCAGGCACCTGGATTCTGTCTGACACCTCTAGGCCTCTCATTCCTCCATTACACTTCCCAATGGCACCGACTGGTTCATTAAGTCCATTAAGACACTTCACCCCACCCACAGGGGATGCTAACGCATACGACGGACCGCAACTGACAGGGCTCTGGCATCCATGCTTAGGCCATCCAGCCATATCCTACTCCTTGAGGGGACACTGACCTTCAGTTGGTGAGGAAGTCGCTGAGTATTACGAGCCAGGCAATACGGATGCCAGACCCCCAACCATAAGGACTAAACCCCTCTTCTTAGTGATGCAGTTAAACAATCCGGAACGGATCCCATGTGTCACGGCTGCAGGGGTGACCCTTAGGGTCAGAATCTTCAAATGGGGTATTGTTACTGTTTCTCAACTGGGACTCTCCTGTCCTCCTTTCCTCTATCTCTCTATTTATATCCCCTACTTCCTCCTCCTACTACTCTCTCCCAGCCCACCCAGGTGCCAGGACAGCCATATTTCGCGTCCCGGGTCAGCAGAGCTGCTCAGATCCGGGCGGTCTGTGGCTCGAGGGGTCCCAGACCCCAGGGCACCGTCGAACAGTTTTAAATGAAAAATAAAATAAAAATAAAGTCCAACTACGCCACTCACGGTTTGCGGCCAGGGATAGTAGGGCTGCCGCAGCGGGTTCCCACTGGGGATGATGGATGGGGGCAGCGTGGATGGTGGAGCCCTCCGCAAGCAGGCTTTTCCCCAGGGGTTGGTGAAGGGTTACCGTGGAGGTGCGCAGCAATGAAGCAGTCCAGACAGAGAGTGCAGTTTGATTTTCTTTACTTACTGGCTTCACGCCCTGGGGACGTACTGGATCCCAGGTGTGCCCAAGTCCCTGATGGCTGTGCCAGCCAACCTGGTGCCACTCTCCACCTGTGCACTCTGCTGTATGTGGGTCCTCCCTGGCGTGGAGCCCTTGGAGGTCCTCCTGGTGTCTGGGTCCTGCCGCAGGCAGCTTGGACTATTTAAGGGAATATATCCCGGTCCCCTCTTTGCTGCTGATGCCTCGGACATTAGTGGTCGCAGATGAGTCCTGGAAACCCACCTGCCTGGCAGAGTTAACAGATGGCTTGAAGTCCTGGTCTGTTCTGGGATTTGCAACCCGTGCGTGCAAAGTATTCTGAGCCCTGGATGTCCACCCCACAGGATCCCTCTGTCCTTGGAGCTTGCTCTCTCGCTCTCCAGCTACTTTTCTCCTCTGAGTGGCTGATCTTCCTACTTAGGTCTTTGCGGATTCTTTGCTACTTTCAATGTTTCTCAAGAGTCTGTGGTCTGTCTTGACACCTTTCCCTTTCAGAGAGTGCTGCGACCTCCTCCGGTCAGGCAAGTGGCAGCTTGTTGATCAGATACCTAGCAACCAGGTGTGCTGGGAGCAGAGCATCCAGTTCTCTCTTTAGCTGAGTAAATACTATGTCCAATTCAGGTCGGGGCACAGGAACTGGTTCCTCAGTCAGCGACTGGGGCGCTGTGACCACCTCTGGTCTGGGGGCTGGAGCCGGATCCCCAGTCAGCGACTGGGGCGCTGTGACCGCTTCTGGTCTGGGGGAAGGAACCGGATCCCCAGTCAGCGACTGGGGCGCAGGGATCATCTCTGGTCTGGGGGTAGGAGCTGGTCAGGCACCACTGAGTACAGCACCCATGCTGGGACAGTGCTTCCAGGTAGTTCTAAACGCCGGAAAGAGGTGTGCATGCACAGACACATAGCATACAGGTCTCCCACACCATTAGATGGGACCCTTGGGCAGTCTCCAGATGGCGCTGGCCTTCAATTCTTGTCAAGGGGTCTAGTGGAGGGGCTGGGAGCTAAGGTGCAGAGGCTGTCAGGAAAGGAGAGGAGCGAGCCAGACTGGTAGTGGAGAGCGGCGGTTGCTAGGAGACGCAGATGCGCGCTCACTCTAGTCAGACCCTGCGCGGTGTAGTAGCCGTTAGCGGGGGAGAACGGTTACCGAGTCAGTCAGTTAGTCAGGGAGAAGTGTCCGGGGTGACTAAGCACGTACGAGGAACAGGTTCCTAGAGCAGACCCCGTTTTAATGACCTGCTAAACCTGCCGGTGAGGGGAACTACAAGTACCTCACCAACCACACAGAGTCTGAGCCTCAGCAGCAACGCAGGGACCCATAAGGAGACAGAGCCAGAAGCCATCTCACCTGGTCCACGCTACCGGCAAACAGTCCAAAAAGGGGAGAAAAGGCAGTAGCGACTCCCTGGGTAAACCCCCTTGGTACTTCAAGTCAGAGGGTTATCCGAACACAGAAGTGCTAGGAAGGCGAGCTAACCTCTTACCCTCAGACTGGCCTGAAGGAGCTCCTGGTTCTTACCTGGTTAATCACAGCATCGCCCGGGTCAGCTCATAGAAGCATCAAAAGTGAGTAAAAAGCAGTTGAAAGACTTTTGGACTCTACCTGAGTTACTCTGGGACCCCTGATTCTACACACCTGAGCCCCTGGGGCTAGGCCTCACTCACGGGAGGCCACACCATCTGACTGCAGACTCCATCAGCCCCAGACGCTCATAAAATCTGCAGTGGCGGTCACCCATATCCCTGACTGCAAGCCGTGAGTGGCATCACGACACATACAAAATCTGACATACCTGTTTGCCATATTAAAAGAAGACCCTGTGGCGTCCCTGAAGCTGGATCGATGTCCCTGGGGCAACACACATATCACCCCACTTGTAAAAGTCCACACAGCCAGGACCACATCTTTCATGTAGTATGTCGGGCAGTCCAGAGTCATTCCCTCGCCCACAGCGACCACCCCCTGCCACTCTACAAGTCTATGACATCATGTGATTAAAAACAGACTAGCTGAATCCTTCTAAGCACTGGGTAGAAACAGGAAGTCTCTTTTCCCTGCATGAGTCATCACTGTAAAGGTCCCTGAAGGGGGAAGAGGGAAACAGCTGGTTCAAGAGTTGAAGAGGGGAATGATTCATGCAGGGACAAGAGACTTCCTGTTTCTACGTAGAGCAAAAAACATAGAAGTTACAGCACTAGGGAGCTAAAAAATAATGCTCCTCGGACGCCCATCCAGCTGAAATAGGCTTATGGTGGTCCTTTATCCCGTATGGTCCCCCTTATGCCCCTGTTAAAGAGTCTTGAGGCTTTATGCAGCTTATTAATTAGTCAGACCCTTTCTAGAAAGGTAATCTCAGGAAATCTTTACACTGGTATAACTTGTCCATTAGGTGGCGCTAGAATACAAATAATTACTGCATTTATTCTTATTGTAATACTCTTTTTAGAACTGTAATCATTCTAGATTATTAATGAAGATCAGATAAACACTTTGTCTATATAACTATTGATGTTACTTCTCTGTTTAATATTTGTCATCATTTTTTGTTAATTAGAATGTAAATATTGTGTTTCTTGATCCATCTGTATCTCACCCATCAGAAATTAAATGCAAATTAGCAACAAATGCTTCTGCTGATCTGAGAACAATATTAAGAAAAGTAAAGCCTTTGTTTTATTTACTGATTTTGGTTTATATGATGTTTTCCTCGCTATGATTTGGGCAGTAAATGTCAGCTGTCAGATTCCCCTTAACAATTCCCTGTATTACAGCGCCACCTTGTGTTCTGTAAACAAACTGCAGCAATTGATAAAATTCTGTTTATCTAGGAATAGAAAATACTTTTGGTTTTTTTTTGCAGGACACTTATGTCCTTAATTATGCTACTTAAGAAGACATGAAATATATTTAAACCACTAATCTTCTTTTGTGTGAGGAATGGAAAAAAAGAATTTTCAAGATTTTGAGATTTCATTTTTACATCATTTATTGTAACTTTTTTTTATTTAGTGCTTTTTTTTAGTCCCATTAAGTGAACTTTTGGTTGATACTTAGTAACAATTTCCCATGCATTGACTCCATGGATCCTTGCCAGGTGGCAACTCAGTAGCCAAGGGTCCATGAGATTTGTCCTTGCTACTAATGGCCATATCTCAGTTGGGATTATAACTACAGAAGCAATTCAGGGCTTGTTTGAAATCTAAGGGGTACTTTGCACACTGCGACATCGCTAGCCAACGATAGCGATGCCGAGCGCGATAGTCCCCGCCCCCGTCGCACATGCGATATCTTGTGATAGCTGCCGTAGTGAACATTATCGCTACGGCAGCTTCACACACACTTACCTGCCCTGCGACGTCGCTCTGGCCGGCGACCCGCCTCCTTCCTAAGGGGGCGGGTCGTGCGGCGTCACAGCAACGTCACATGGCAGGCAGCCAATAGAAGCGGAGGGGCGAAGATGAGCGGGACGTAAACATCCTGCCCACCTCCTTCTTCCGCATTGGCGGTGGAGGCAGGTAAGGAGATGTTCCTCGCTCCGCGGGCTTCACACACATTGATGTGTGCTGCCGCAGGAACGAGGAGCAACATCGTATCTCCTATTGGTGCGACATTATCAAAATATCCGATGCTACACAGATCACCGATTTACGACGCTTTTGCGATCGTTTATCGGCGCATCTAGGCTTTACATGTTGCGACGTTGTTACCGGCGCCGGATGTGCGTCACTTTTGATTTGACCCCGACGATATCACAGTAGCAATGTCGCAATGTGCAAAGTACCCCTAAGTTTCTTACCCTTAAGAGATGTCTATGTAGGTATCTTGGCTCAGGTCGCAACTGCAACCATAAGGGCTCTCTCACAATGGCATCAAGCATCGGATAGCACTTGCTCCAGTGTTATGCTATGGGGCAGTGCTGATCAGCGCTTTTTTGCTCATCTCGATATGGTATGAGAAAATAAATGCAACATGCTGCAATTTTCATGTATATTGGACAGCGGCTCCCATTCAAGTCTATGGGTGTGTAGAAATCATCGGATTGCACTGATGACATCCGAGTGTAGTGAGATATATGCTGACATAGACAATGGAGCAGATGGAGAAATGTTGTTCTCCATCTTCTCCTCACCTGTGATCTGATTGTTATTAGCATAATCGAGCATGAGAGAACATACACTCGTGTGACCACAGCCTAATTCTCGGACTCTCAGCTTTAAAACAAGCCCTGGATCATTGCTGTAGCTGAGATCCAGGCTAAGATGCCATCTTTTAAAATACACCCAACTGTCACGGGTGTGTCACGGGAGACAGACAGTCATGTGGTTTTGGCTGCGCAGAATGCTCCCTGACTTTCTATTGTTCCTGCTGTCAGTATTCATTGGTATAGGTAGCTTTCCTGCTAGATTCATCTCTCCCCCTTTTGGACCCAGCAGGAGCTCGCCTTACACCCAACTGCTGATCATCAGCATTTTCTTGGTGCTTAAATATACTTTCCATTTTTGGACTGGTGCTTGTGATATTTTAAGTTCCTTCAAGCCTTAGTTGTAAGCAGGTGGCTTGCACTCTTCTGTGGCATTGTTTCTGAAAGCTCTACTGAACTCCTTACCTTTGTCATCTGTGGATAAGTAGTTCATGTTTTCCCCCTGTGTGTCCTCCTTGTGTCTTCTATAGTGTTTAGTTGGGTTGATGAAGAGCTCATCCCATCCATTCCCTATTGAGGCCCCAGCACTAGGGATACCTAGGGTTAGGTATCCGACTCATTGGTGCGGAACCTATCTCGGGTGGTGAGGGACCCCAGGGACCAGCAGTAGGTTTGGTCAGAGGTCACCATCTTCCCTTTCCCTTCAATTTTGACATTCGCCTTGTACCTCTGTGCCGCCCCAGCAGCAGTCGAACCGCTCGGATCCGGGTGTCGCTACTTGTGGCTCGAGGGTGTCCGAACCCGGGGGCTCAGGGTCACTCTAAAACATGATGGGGGGTTATTTCCAGGGAAATTAGATATTATTGCACACCACGGGTGGTGTCACAAACTAGGGAGTACTGCCGCTGTCGTTGGGAGTACCCGGGGTGATGGAGTGGGGGCAGCAAGATGAAGTTACCCTCCACGGGTAGGGGAAGGCCCCGGGACTCTGGATGGCTGGGATGGAGTGCAGGGGGAGCGCAGGCTCGCTGGTTGCAGGGGTTAATCAGGTACTCACTCAGAAGGAAAGCGGACGCTGACAACGTGGTAAATCAAGTCTCTGGATGCCGCTGCCCTCCTGGGGGAGCTCGTCCGGGTTCTGTTTCCCTGCAGCACTGCCTGATGGTCCGGATCCTGCCTCCCTGCACAGATTTTAGTAATGTCCAAGTGGCCCGTGAGCTTGAAGCTATCCGGGCCCCGCTCCCTACTATGGGTAGTAGAGGAGCTTGTTCTCATGATCTCACACTTGGGATTTCAGGGGGCTGCTTTGGTTGGAAAGCCCTATCCCCCTCGTTGCGCTAGTCCACGATCCCTGAGCTTCATGGGGACAGTCCATAAAGGCCCTATCCTCCGCAGGTTAATTGCCGGGTTGCTTGAAGCCTCTCCCCGACCTAGGGTCCATTACCCTGATGTGCTTTCGGACCCAGACCGGCTATTGGACTGCAGCTGCCGACTGTCCTCCTAGACTAAGCCAGGCACCCAGTCCCAATATCCCACGACCAGGTCTCTGACTCCTCCGGGTCCAGACCACCGTCTGCAACCAAATCTACTTCTCCCCTGCGAGCTCCAACTCCCAGCTTCCTCACACTTTGCTACCCTGGAGCCGACTGATTTGTCACCTCCCACCTCCCTGTCTGACCTCTAGGTGGGCGACCCTATTCCAGTTTAGCAGCCCACTGTTGTGCCTGACAGGGTGTGGTGTGAGGTGTGATTAGGATTTTTAGATGCTGATGGAGGCAGTGCTGCAAGTTGGGAACCCAGAACCATGGGGGTTTGAGTCCTGTCCTGGGAGATAAAGAGCGTGCAGTACCCTGTGATGACCTGGCTAGTCCAGGGGTGTCCCGCCTCCCTGTACCTAGTCTGACACCAACCCTCCTGACTTCAGCCAGTGGGAAGAATTACAAAAAGCGCTGGAAGGAGTTGACAGACTGCAGAAACAGGAGAGATTGAGGATATGGATTTCTTCCTGTCTCTGTCTAAGATTACGTTTTGTGTCTATCACAACAGCAAAATAAAAAAATTGTTCTAAAGCATAAGAAAAAAAAACACATGGAAAGAAACATAAATAGCCCTTTTTGTCCTCAAAGTTCTTTAATTATTGGAATCTTATATATTTGGCATAGTGTGTAATGACCTGAATTATAAAATTAGTTTGCCATTTAGCTCACATAATAAATGTCTTAAACAATAACTGTTATTTTTTGGTTACTTCATCTCGAAAAGAAAAATGAATAAATAGTGATCAAAAAGTCACAAGCCCAAAGGTACAAATACTCATGATGTCACTGCATGCCACAGCCGCCGACTCTTGCTTTACATTGTGTAAAAATCGTGGCACTGAACTGCAGTGAACTCATGCTGTCACATGCCCTCATGAGGTCATCACAGTTCACTGCCAGTGGCAGTCCTCATACAGCACAGCATGAGAGCTTGCAGTTGCTGTGATCCCAGCATATGGGGAAAGTTCTGTTCTTCCTAAGCTGGGACAGTGAGTCTGGCAATATCATGGGACCTCCATATGGATTACGGTGGACCGGATAAGGGTTTTGATGGGGAATAAATTGGTGAATGAGGGTGTCTCTTGTCTTTATTTCTTTTAGAATTCTCTCTTTTTATGTCTTTTGAGGTTTGCTTTGAAGGAACATTGTGGGACCTCCTTGTGGATTACGGCAGAACTTAAAGGAGTTTAATTTTTTATAATAAATTGGTGACTGAGGGCTCTTGTCCGGGGTTTTTATTATAAATAAAATGTTTTAGTTTTTACTATTTACAACTACTGGATTAGTAATGGGAGTGTCTGCTAGACACCCACCCATTACTAATACCAGGGCTTGATGCTAGTTGGCAATTTACAACTGGCTTCAACCCCATATAATACCCTGTTTGCCTCCGCACAAGGGCAACGGGATGAGCCAAGGTGGAGCACCAGAATTGGATCCTCTAATGACTGTGCCTCTTCTGGAGTAGCTGCGGCCTGCTATTTTTAGGCTGGGGAGGACCCACTAACCATGGCTCTTCCCATCCTGAGAATACCAGCCCCTAGCTGTCAGCTTTTCTTTGGCTGGTGATAATATTTGAGGGGGACCTTAAATAAATAATTTAAAAAAAACAAGGAGGGGGGACCTCTGTTTTGGATTACCAGCTAAGGTGAACCTGCCAGATGTGGTCTGCAGGCTGCAGCCATCTTCTTTACCTTATCTGGCTACCAAAAATAGGGGGGACTGCATGTCAGTTTTTTTTCATTTAATTATTAATTTTGTGGCTAAATACAAGGAAAAACACCCTTTGTGCCACAGAAAAGGCACTAAAGGGTGCAAGCTTAGAATATGTGTATGGGGGGGTATTATATAGGTGTTTGACAACTATTTATTTATTTATTTATTTATCGGTCAAGCCATCAAGTCTTGAAGAAGATTCCCAGGAACCAAACATTGCTGATACACATTATGGACCAATATATGTTTTTTAATTCTGGCAAGACATGGAGTGCTGCCTTTATCTTTTTCTCTCTCCCTTTGTCTGTCTCTGTCTGTCTGTGTGTCTGTTACGCATGTCCAAAACAGACCGTTCAACACATGCATTTTTTAGATAGATGTGTAAAGGAGGCCATAGAGCTGAGTTTAGCTGCGTCACATGACAAACCATTCTATCAGCACTCCTCTCACAGCACTGTCGCCCCTGCTGTACTACCCCTCCCCCCAAGCTACCTGCCTGGAGATGTGTCAGTAATCACACTTACTGTATGTCTGTGGTACTCAAATTGTAGTCACTGTGCAAGGCGAGCAGGATCTTATTACATTCCATACAGGCTTAGTCCAGAACAGGCAGATTACTCCTGTGTGAGATGTCATGACAGCCCTGCTCTCACTTCTGGGTGATTATAAGATGTCTTCAGTACAGCAGATGTAAGTGTGATACTGACACAATCAGTAAGGAGGAGAACTGATAGAAATGTTTGTGATGTGACACAGCTAAACTCAGCTGTACTGCCCATTCCCCCCACACAGACTCATGCAGGAGGTAAGACCAGGATTCAGGGCTTTAATATCTCACACACTAAGCTGTGGTGTGGGTGTGTCATTCTTTCCTTTGAATGTTGCTGCCAGGTATTGGTCAGCATCATACAGAGAGAAGAGGTCCACATCTTAAGTGAAAACTCTCTGATAACACACATTTGGACTTTAAAAAAGTAAATTCATTAGGTGGCAAATACTTTAAAGGGAATCTGTCTGCAGGTTTTTGCTACCTCATCTGACAGTAACATAATGTAGGCAAAGAGATTCTGACTCCACTGGTGTATCACATAGATGCAGCCCATTTCATAAAATCAAGGAACGGAGTTTTAAGCATGTAGCTGAGCCCGGGGAGCTGTCCCGCCCACACCAGGCACTTAAAAGAGATTGCGCATTGAATGGTAGATGCCAATCATAGCAGGGGGCATGCCAGATTCCTGCACTTGAGTTTCTAGTTCTGTCATGTTAATCACAGGATAATAAAGCCATTAGTTTAAGTAAACAATAGCTCACACACAGATAAGAGAAACACAGTTGCTTTTTGTTTCTTAACCCATGCAGCATGCTGTCCTCAGCTTACATAGCAAAAACCTGCTGACAGATTCCCTTTAATTGCTAAAATGTCTGCAAAAGAGAGGCAAAATAAAAATGTATTTATTTATTTATTTTAAAACATTTTATTCCACCCTGCAGCCACTATTACATCCTGTGCCCAGTTCAACATTTTGGTGGAAGATCATCTTTAAAGACGCACTGCCATCTATATTTTTTAAAATTAAATGTGTGTATATGTTCAGATAATGAGAGTATAATAATCTATCAAACTTTCACCGGTGTCCAGTATGACGCCCTGGACTAGCCAGGTAGTCACAGGTAGACCTCCTGCACAAACACCAGCCCCTAAAAAGATGTAACTAGCCAACCTAAAAACCCTGAGTCACCCCTCTCAGGTCTTGACGTTCACACCCGGGGGCGGAGCCAGGTGGTTGGCCACGCCCTCCGAGGAGTTCGGAGAGCCTGAGGTGAAAAAAACACAAACAGATGAAGTTAGGGAGTAGAGGAGAGTAGTAGCACTGTGTCAACGTCTGTCAGGGATCTGGGTAGGAGCCCAAATACCCTGTGACCAGGAGGCAGACGGTGGTTGCCGCCTGCAGGAGCCGGGAAGATGGCTGGTGGAAGGGACCGGGACAGGGTAATGGCCCACTGGTACTGAACCGGGGAGCTAACTGGAAACCAGAGCACCAGGAGGGGTACTCAGACCCAGAACGGGGTCCAGAAGCCACTGGACCACGTCGAATTCACTGATTGAGGTCTGGACCTTAGGTCCTTTCCCGTCCCTAGACCCGAAAGACGGCAACAGCCCACCGAGGGGGATAGAAAGCCACCGCACAGGCAGAGAGATCCCACGGGCCAGCGCCTGCAGGCAAACGGGTTCCCCGACACACATCAAGCCGGGGAGCGGACTACCGTTGCTGAAGCATAGGCAGTCAAGTTCTACCACAGAGGTGCAGGAGAAAGGCGGAAACCACCAACCTGAAAAAGGGGCAGAGCGCAGCCGGCTGCGGGCACCGACCACCATCCTTTTTGGTTTACCAGAGACTCCGGTGTATCTGTCATAGTGAGTACAACAGTTCCCTCGGGCCGCGCACAGCACCACACCACCTTGCCCGCCCCTCACAACCACCGGGCCCCGGGACCATCACCCCCTGCCCACGGAGGGGTCTATACCAGGTTGCCTAACACCGTCCCCGGGAGCCTAGTTAATGGCAGCGGTGGTGTCCACATTCACCACAACCCGTGGGTGGCGTCACGAATTTACATCCCTAAACGCCACGGCCTCGGCCGTGAACCTTCCCCACTGAAATCCCTACACGTAGCGCCAACTTCCCTTCAGAGCGACGTGACCCCCGGGTCCGGAAGGAGCTCGAGCCACCCACCGACGAGCACGGATCCGAGCGGCTCGGCAGCCGGCCGAGCCCTGGGGCGGTACACATCCAGCGCTGTTTTGTTCCTCTTCTCGGTGACACCGCAATAGCGTCTATGGGTGCACTCTATGCTCTATGCATGAGCTGAAATCTCTTTTACAATGTAAGACTATGGATCCTCATTCTTAGCCCCGTTCTAACATTCTATAGACGTACATTGGAAAAGCCACTTCTGGGCCACACAGAGTGCAGCGTAACTTGGAGAGTCTGTACAGTGGGGAGGTCACTGAGTAAAGAAGAACGGCGCTGGACACTGGAGAGAGCAGTGGTAGAGTATTTTTGATATCTGTCAACCCATGGAGAAAGAAGTTTTCACCAAATCACTCCCTCCATAGATTTTTAAAAGCACCAGTGTCACGCCCGGGGTACCTGGATGAGAAGGAAGTGGGTCCACTGGTCCAAGTTCACTGACCCGGAAGAGTGCACCACAGCAGCCACCGAGTCTTCACTACGATCACTGGAAGTGGAAACAGGTATACACATTAATAAGTGACTGCGAGGAGGCAGCCCTGAGGGATCCCGATACTTCAGTAGCTGGCGCCTAGGATAAAGACCAGGAATCGGAGTGGATGAGGCAGAGACTGTTGCAGTCCAAAGCAGGCTGGTACTGGTGGTCTCAGACAGGGGGTAGGAGGTTGCAGGGACTGGAAAACACAGGATGGCCACAGACGGGTAAATGGGCAACACTAGACGGAATAGAGACAGAGTCACAGACAAATATGAAATTGCGGGTTGTAGCACAGGGACCTGACAACTAGCAAGGGCATACTAGCTATGGGGACATGATGAGCAGGCACCTCCCACTGGGGGATGATGCCTTATATACACAGTACCTAATGATGGAGACTGGGAGGTACTTCTGGATTAGGTAAAACTGAAGGGCAGATTAGTATTATCCTGTTTTCTCTTGAGGAGATTCAACCGAAGTTATGCAGTGCTAGCCGAAACATGTCATTTGTACAGACTCAGACGTTCTGCACGTTCTTAAGTAGAAACATTTGATGGAATCCAATAACTTGGTCATCGTCTGCCTTGAGCTGGCCTACAACTATACTAATTATACAATTGTTAGATATCGGCTGATGGTCCTTAAGAAAAGGGAGAGCCATGTGGCTGCTCCCTAAGCGCATGTGCGGGCTTCAGGACCCGAACCAGGAAGCATGGAACAGGTGAGGACAACAGGGAAACATTGGCGCACCTGGCACAGAGGGAGCAGGGCTGGACAGAAGCAGTGGAGACAGAGGAGGTGAGCCAGGAAGATCATCGGCACTCCGGGGTGGTGAATGCCGACAGTGAAACAAGCATCCAGTGTCGCGGGCAGAGGGGACGCGCTCGCCACACTCGGGTCCGGGCTTCTACTGCTGCTGCTCGGTGGCTCGAGCGGTGGGCTGGACCCGGGGACTCGAGCAGCGCTCCTCACCCGTGAGTGAAAAGGGATACTTTGGTTAGGGAGATTGTTCGTGACGCCACACACGGGACATGGTGATGATGGCACCACCGCGGCTGGTGACGGGGATCCCGGGAGAGATGGTATGGAGCAGCTAGAATGTTGTCCCCTCCGTGGGTAGGGGGTTGGTGATCCCGGGGCCCGGTGGTGTAACGGGGAGGCTGGATGGCTGGGGTGCAGGGTTGCATGGACAGCGCGGCGCGGTGCCGGACGGCACTGGTGTACTCACTCAGACAATCACTGACAGAATCTCTGGTAAACCAAAACGGCCGGATGGACGGGTCCCGCAGCCGGCTGCAGTATTGTTGTGCTCTCCCCGGACGGCTGATGGTAGCTGTCTTTCCCTGCACCTGTTAAAAGTGTTCTGACCCCTGTGGTTGCCCACCGGTAGTCCGCTCCCCGGCGTATAGGTGCCGTAGGAGTTCGTTTTGCCCGCAGGCGCTGGCCCTTGGATCTGTAGCCTGTGGTGGTGGCTGTATATTCTCACGGTGTGGACTGTTGCCTTCTGTCGGGACTTGGTTGTTGGGGAACCCCTGGGGTTCCTGTCACACTCGGATTTGACTATTGATGGTGGCTCCAAGCCTGGTCGGGGTCCGATGGCCCTGCCGGTGTGCTTAGCTTCACTCCGCTCCCCGGTTCGGTATCGGTGGGCCACCGCCCAGCCCCGGTCCTTACGGCTTTGCAGAGTTCCACCAACTCCTGCAGACGGCCACCACCGTCTGCCAACCTTGCTGTCAGTGCCTGGGCTCCTACCCAGGCACACGCAGACGTTTTACTCCTCTCACTTTCACCTCCTAAACTGATCTGACACTTTTCCCGCCTTCAGGCCTGTGAACTCCTCGGTGGGTGGGGCCAACTGCCTGGCTCCGCCCTACCTGGTGTGGACATCAGACCCTGGAGGGAGGCAACAAGGGCCCTTGATTGACTGTTGTTACTGTCTAGGGTGGGGGGTGTGTATGTTGGTATGTATGTGACTACCTGGCTAGTCCAGGGCATCACACTCCCCCTTGGTAAAATGCAGACCGTCCGTGGGCTGCACGTCCATCACCGGTTTTATTTTTGCAACTGCAAAAGATAAATTAACATATAACATATTAAACATTTAACGGAAGTATGTTTTCAAATCTTCCCTTACGGGAGGTACAGTGCTTAATTGTTTCAAACATTTTTATTAAAACGGACGGGTTCATGGTCATCCGCTCCCCCACCCAAATAACCTGATCCTTGATGCTGCCCCTAAGAAATGGGCAGCACCCCTCTTCCCCAGTCCAGGTCCAGGTTACCCGAGCGGGAACGGGTACAGTGTCTCGCACCCGGCTGTCACTTCAGGGGACTCCACGTCCAGGGGGACCCCTGACCCCCGGAGGATGGCCACCAGTCCTGGTGGTGGCCGGGCCCCAGCCTGCTCCGCTGCGGGCCCTTCCTCCAATCTGCCTCTCCGGAGGCGGCATGGACGGAAACCAGCCCACCAAACTCTTTACAAACCTACAAGTTCGTGGGTGGCCTGCTAGTTCTCGGCCATGTTCATGAGCAGTTTCTCATGTGGCAGTTAAACACATAGGGTCCCTCCGGGGAAAACTTGCTGGCAACGGCCGGAATAATCACGGTAGACAATCAGGTGAAAAACTCGGTTTGATTTGTGTTCATTGAAAGTGCTGAGGGTCCCAACGGGGACAACTTTGGTGACAGCGGAAGACCGCTGCCTTTACTGCTCACTTCCAAACTCCTCCCCCGGCTCCAGGTGAAGAAACACAGGCTCCATCCCTTCCAGCGCACGACAGGGGCGACGGGGAAGAGCCACCCGGCATCCATTATTTCCGTTCCGAGGGATGTAAGTGGCCTCCATGTCATATAAGCCGAAGATTCCCTCCTCCTCTGAGACAGGCTCTGTGTCAGCCCCTGAGCCGTTGTCATCTGACTCTAGGGGGCTAATGACGGGACCTGGCAGGACTGAGACGGTTTCCAACTGAGCCTAGACTTGCGGTTCCTCTAAGTCCACCGCTCCAGTTATTGGTTGGCTGGCGTCCTCTCGGGCTTCCGGGCCGTGGCGGGGCATCAGCGCGGACTCCGTCTCCTCCATCGGGGACGGAGGCCTGAGCGGGGCCGCACGGGCGGCTAGCACGGACGATGGAGTGGGCCCTGCAGGGGCCAGGGGTGGACCGAATCCTTCAGCCGCAGCGGCCAGTCCCTCTGGGACACAAGGGCGTGGGTCACTCACCAACTCTTCCAGCATGGCCTCTATTTCATGGGCCTGCACGACCGCAACCAGCTCTTCCATTTCAGCGGTCCAGCGATCCAGCAGGTCCTGTACCTGGGCCCGGTTATGACAGCACAGCAGCATCACTTGGGTTTTCAGCCACGCCGCCGTCCCGGGGGCAGGCTCCGGAGACTCAGGCCTCTCAGGTGGTGCGGACATGTTGCAAGCTGCTTCCAGGAACCGGATATGTTGCAGAGTCCTGGCGTCCCCGCTTTTTATGCCCTCGGCTACATTGGGCAGGCCTTCACCCACCGCCCCTTGGTTCTTTCCAGCACTTCCTCTTTGGGGGCGGGGCTTCACTTTCGCGCCTTCCCTGCTCGGGGAAGACAATCGAGCGGGAAATCTTCGCGCCAAAAGATGGTGGCGCTGCAAATTGTTCGGCCGGACGCCGCCGGCGGGGACCACAAGGCGCACTTCTACTGGTAAGTAGATCGGTTCTATCCTGTTCATGACGCCAAGTTGTCGCGGGCGGATGGGACGCTCTCATCATGCTCGGGTCCGGGGCTTCTGCTGCTGCTGCTCGGTGGCTCGAGTGGTGGGCCGGACCCGGGGACTCGAGCAGCGCTCCTCACCCATGAGTGAAAAGGGATACTTTGGTTAGGGAGATTGTTCGTGATGCCACCCACGGGACGTGGTGATGATGGCACCACCGTGGCTGGTGACGGGGATCCCGGGAGAGATGGTATGGAGCAGCTAGAATGTTGTCCCCTCCGTGGGTAGGGGGTTGGTGATCCCGGGGCCCGGTGGTGTAACGGGGAGGCTGGATGGCTGGGGTGCAGGGTTGCAGGGACAGCGCGGCGCGTTGCCGGACGGCACTGGTGTACTCACTCAGACAATCACTGACAGAGTCTCTGGTAAACCAAAACGGCCGGATGGACGGGTCCCGCAGCCGGCTGCAGTGTTGTTGTGCTCTCCCCGGACGGCTGATGGTGGCTTTCTTTCCCTGCATCTGTTATAAGTGTTCTGGTTGCCCACCGGTAGTCCGCTCCCCAGCGTATAGGTGACATAGGAGCCCGTTGCCCGCAGGCGCTGGCCCTTGGATCTCTAGCCTGTGGTGGTGGCTGTATATCTTCACGGTGTGGACTGTTGCCTTCTGTCAGGACTTGGTTGTTGGGAAACCCCTGGGGTTCCTGTCACACTCGGATTTGACTATTGACGGCGGCTCCAAGCCTGGTTGGGGTCCGATGGCCCTGCCGGTGTGCTTAGCTTCACTCCGCTCCCCGGTTCGGTACCGGTGGGCCACCGCCCAGCCCCGGTCCTTACGGCTTTGCAGAGTTCCACCAACTCCTGCAGACGGCCACCACCGTCTGCCAACCTTGCTGTCAGTGCCTGGGCTCCTACCCAGGCACACGCAGATGTTTTACTCCTCTCACTTTCACCTCCTAAACTGATCTGACACTTTTCCCGCCTCCAGGCCTGTGAACTCCTCGGTGGGTGGGGCCAACCGCCTGGCTCCGCCCTACCTGGTGTGGACATCAGACCCTGGAGGGAGGCAACAAGGGCCCTTGATTGACTGTTGTTACTGTCTAGGGTGGGGGGTGTGTATGTTGGTATGTATGTGACTACCTGGCTAGTCCAGGGCGTCACACCAGCTGTCATCCCCTATCTCGGTAATAAGGAAATCTGTCTTCACTGAATACAGATTGTAAAGATTTTACCCATGAATTGAGAATAAAAGATCAATACAGGAGAATGAAGTAGATTTCTCCAACAGATATATTACAAAGTTGCTTATTTCCATATGTGTGACGCCCTGGAAAAAACAGGTAGTCACAGATAGGCCCCTGCACAACACCCTTCCCTCACTTAGGAAACACACAGCCAACCTGAAACCCTAGTCACCCCTTAGGGAAAGATAGACACACCAGTGGGCGTGACCAGGCATTTGGACACGCCCACCCAGGGGTCTAGACAGCCCAGGGCGGGAAAACAAGCAGTGTAGTTCAAGTTGAGAGGAGTGTGGGCTGGAGCTAGGTGTAGCTCCAGCAGAGGAAGTTCAACTTTAATGGTGCCAGGTTTGGAGCCCTGGTGCCTTTGGCTAGGTGGCAGATGGTGGTCTCCGTTAGAAGGAGACGGGAAGACGGCCCGGCAGAACCGAGGTGGACCGGGACAGGGTTGTAGCCTGCCGGTACCGACACGGTGAACCGACCCGGAAACCGGAGCACAAAGGGGGGTACTTGGACCCTGAAGCCAGGACCGGAAACCAGCGGCCTGGTTAATTAACCAATTGAGGCCAGGACTAGAGGTCCTGTCCCACCCAAAGTCCCTCATAGAAGACAACAGCCCACCGATAGGGATAAAAGATCACCGCCAGGGCCCATAGATCCCATGGGCCAGCGTCTGCGGGCACGGCTCCTTAGGCCACATCCAGCCGGTAGCGGACTCCTGAGTTCCAGACCAGGCAGTCCACCATTCACAAAGTCAGTGCAGAGGAAAAGGACAGAGATCACCAGCCTGAGTGGGGGACCCTGAATGCAACCGGATGCGGCGGCCGGCCACCAGCACCTTGGTTTACCAGAGACTCGTGTGGGTTATTTACTGTGAGTAACCAAAACGTTCCCCTATCGTTGGTATACCCTGCACAGAGACACTGGGCCCCGGGGCAACCATCCCTACCCACGGAGGGGTTAACATCTGGCTGCCGCTACATCTCCCCTGGGTGCCCCACCTTACCACACACCGTGGGTGGCGTCATGAACGTAATACGGCGTAGCCCGTACATCTACGTCCCCCTTTTTAAATCGGCGTGGCCGCGAGACCCCCGGGTCCGGAGTCCCTTGAGCCACCCCCTTAGGAGGTCCGGATCCGAGCAGCGGCGGCTGCTGGCACGGGGCGGCACATATGTACAGCTGTTTTCTGAAATAAAAATTAAAACATTTTAAACATTTTTATTGCAGAAAGGATTTTCTCTCTCAGTGTTATCTATGATTGCATTCTTTGCTTTTGATCCATGTTGCTTAACATTGTGGTTTATGGTCTCTAGAGTGAATGAGACCGTATGTTTTCTTGTCACCAGGATTCTGTTCTTTTGAAGTGGTTTGTGGTGAACGTTTGTGTGGATAGATATATTGTGTATGGTGACAGTTGTTCATAAATGTAGGTTTGGAGTTGTTTTAGACTTGTTTGTGCAGTTTGCCGAAGGAGAACTGCAGTGCTCCAACACCATGTTAAAGAATAAAAGTCATAGCCCCTATATAAATCATATCAGCACTAATATTTTCATCCATATGCAAATATGGGGAGTTATGAACACCATCCTATCACTAGGTCTTTGGCATGTGGGACAAAACCCACACAAACAAAAGAAGAACATACAAACATGTGGATGTTGTCTTTGGTGGAATTTGAACCCAAGACCCCAATGCTGTAAAGGAATATTGCTAACAACTGAGCCACCATACTGCTGTTAATACCACATTATTATCAATATGGGTGGAAAACATGACATTTCTATTTCCCAGGACATGTGTTGCCTAAACTCAGTCTGCATCCCTATGTGTGCACACTGACACTGCAAAAGTCCAGTGGTGCGTATACAGTGTCAGTGTGGGAGCGTTCTGATTACTGGCTCCTGAGGCCTGCTACTTCTTGCACTGATACATTTGGAATTTAGAAATGTACCAAGTGTTGATGGCTTGATGGAGCTTGAGAGGGTGGGCATTTCTTAACTGCAACTACTGTTTAGAGATGTGCAAACCCACAGATGTTCATGTGGCGCCCCTGAGGCTTCATTCCCCACAGGGTACTGCACCTTGGCTGAGGTGCGGTATTCATCTCGGGTACAGAGGAGGTCATTGCTGGTAACCACCACAATCCATACAACACAGTCAGTTGCCCTCCCACTGGGACTAGGTTAGGATAGGGTGCTGGGGGTGGCCATGACGAGGTATGGGACTTCCTGCCCACTAGTTCAGGAACCCGAGGAGGGTGCAGCATCACCAAAAGGGGGAGTGAGGAGACAGACACAGGAGGAGAAAGGAAAGGAGACCGACCGTGAACGGACACGGATTGGAAGTGCTCTAAGAAAAGCCAGGGACCCGTGGTCTGGAGCTGGAATGCTTGACCCAGGTTCCCAGATAGAAAGGAAGATCCCAGGGCTCACGGGAAGTGCGACGGGCACCCGTGACCTATTCCACTAGCCAGGCGCTGGGGTGGAGGGACTACCAAAAGGAAGGACACACAGGGAGAAGCATCGGCCTTGGCCTCCAAACTATCTGGGATCGGCTGGAGCCCATGACAATGGAGCTCCGCACTCCAGAGGCAGTGATACTTCAGTGAGTAAAGAACATTGACTGCAAGCCCCATGTCGTCCAATCCTTCCCACGCCCTACCCTCGTTTTAGCAGTACGGCAGCAGAAAACTACGACTCCCAACATCCCTGGGGCCTGAACTTTGCCTATGGAGAGCTGCACCAAGCGAGCTGTGCTACCATCTGCCCCAGAGGATACCTCCCACAGCGGCGGCTCATATATTAGCCGCAAACCACAGGTGGCGTCACAAATACAAACTCTACTCCCCTGTAAATAACCCCTCTGTCTTTATTGACACCGCTGGGGTCACGGAATCGGGCCTGGCCGCTGTGACATCCCACCCCCTATACCGGCCCGGTGACAAGTAACCCCCCATTCCCTGTGGGCGCATCATTCGGGTTTGGTGGGTCTTGCTGAACTTAAAAAAATAGTCGGTTCGAAACCGGACTTGAACCTGAACTTGAGCCCGGACAACAAACCTCATATACGTCTATGGAGACCCAAACTGTACTGTTAAATAGCTAGAGGGCAACAAAAGGTAGCAAAACGTAGATTTAAGCAGCACAATTATACCTACCAATTCTCCGTGCAGCTGTCACACTGCTTCCTTTAAATCTCTTGCCTATTCATTGGTTCTTCTGGCCACCCTCTGTGACAGAATCTGGGATTTGTTGCAGTGACTGGGCACTGTGACCTCAGGATGTAGCAGAGCCACAATCATTGTGGTGTAAATTTCATCGGCTGTTTTGGGGACAAATAAATTGGATAAAGAGAGTGTTGTTTTTTTAATTAAGGATTTTTCATTGTGTTTTCTGTTTATTTCTTTTTACTTTCACAATTAATAACTAACCTCGGGCATGATAACAACTGAGATTCTGGGGCAGCTGCAGGCTGCTATTTTTAGGTTGGGGAGGGCCCAATAATCATGGGCCTCCACAGCCTGAGAATATCAGCCCCCAGCTGTTGGGCTTTATCAAAATTGGGAATGGAACACACTCCATTTTTCAACATTATTTAATTAAATAATTTTAGAAAAGCTGCATGGGGTCCCTCATATTTTGATACACAGCCAAGATAAGCACATGGCTGGAGGATGCAGCCTCCAGCTGTCTGCTTTATCAGCACTGGGTATTATAAAATGGGGGTCCTTACGCTACTTTTTACAATTATTTATTTTTACCCTCCACTCCAGAGATCCAGCCAACTAGTGTGATAGCAATCAACCACAGACGCCGGCAGTTTGACTGTAACCAATGCTGTCACAAAGGGTGAAAATTCATAACATTAAATGAGCGGACCTGGAAGCAGTGTGACATCGAAACTCAGTAAGTATAACTGTCCTACTTTAATCGCTATTTTGCTTCATTTTTCCTTTTTTTAATTTTTATCCAGGTGGCCGAGTCTCAACAGTAACTCAAAGTTTGGGGTCCATGCATGGACACTAGGTGTCCAGTATGGACTCAAAACTTTACAGTTTGGGTTCACCCGTCACTATTCATGATGTCATTTAATCTAAGTCCAATATACCATTTCCTGCAAAAACATATAAATTTGCAATTCTGGCTCAAATTGATTAGTGAATCTACTCCAATGTGTTTTTAAAGCAGCACTCCAGTGTTTTTTTTTTGCAGCTGTTGAGTGAGTCCCTGGACCCGGGTCTTATACTCACCCCCCGGCATTTTCATCCTTTTTAGGCATTGTTGTGGTCCAGCAGGGCATCTTAGCTAGAAGTTATAAGTTAGGCTAGCTTCACATCAGCGTTTTTCTTCCGGTCGGCAGAAAAACGCAAAACGCATGTTGCGGGATCCATTGTCAGCTCAATGCAAAGTCAATGGACTTGCAGTAACATGCGTTTGCATCCGTTTGCATGCGCCTACGTCAGCATCCGGTGAGTTGCAGTTTTTTACCATGTTGCAAAAATGAAACATGTAGCGTTTTTTGCCTCCGTCCAAAAACTGCAGCTCACCGGATGCTGTACATTGCAGCAGTAGCTGCAATGTATTTCAATGGGCGCCGGATTCTGGTTTCACACTTGCAGTTGCATGCGGCTGGATGTTTCATTTTTGCCGTAATAAACATGGTCTGAAACACATTTATCTTTTTAAATCTTCAAAACTCTTTATTTTCAATTAAATTCTATACTATATAATATCTATTTATATATTTATTTAGAAATATATATTTCTAAATAGATATATAAATGTAAATATATATATATATATATATACCCTATGTATTATAATATCTCTATATATCTATATTTATATTTCACAATATATCTATCATTAATCATCTATCTATCTATAGCAAGCTAACAATGTCAGTCAATCTCTATCTCTGTCAGTCGGTCTCTCCCTATCGGTCTCTATTCTCTCTCTGTCAGTCGGTCTCTCTGTCGGTCTCTCTCTTGGTCTTTATTCTCTCTCGGTCTGTCCATCTCTCTGTCGGTCTCTCCCTCCCAAACCCTCCCTCATACTCACCGATCACCGGCGCGACGCTGCACGGCGTTCACACTGCTCCGGTGGCTTCTCCTCTTTTGAAAAAGCCAGCCGCTCATTATTCAATCTCGTATTCCCTGCTTTCCCCGCCCACCGGCGCCTATGATTGGTTGCAGTCTGACACGCCCCCACGATGATTGACAGCTGTCTCACTGCAACCAATCACAGCTGCCAGTGGGCAGGTCTATATCGTGCAGTAAAATAAATAAATAATTAATTAAAAAAAAACGACGTGCGGTCCCCCCCAATTTTGATACCAGCCAGAGCAAAGCCATACGGCTGAGGGCTGGTATTCTCAGGATGGGGAGCTCCACGTAATGGGGAGCCCCCCCACCCTAAAAATATCAGCCTGGAGCCGCCCGGAATAGCCGCATCCATGAGATACGACTGTCCTGGGACTTTACCCGGCTCATCCTGAATTGCCCTGGTGCGGTGGCAATCGAGGTAATAAGGAGTTAATGGCAGCAGCCCATAGCTGCCACTAAGTCCTAGGTAAATCATGGCAGATGTCGCCCCAAGATATATTCCATGATTAACCTGTTAGTTAAAGAAAATAAAAACACACATCCAAAAAATCCTTTATTTGAAATAAATGACAAAAAACAACAACCTCTTACACCACTTTATTAAAGTCCCCAAATAACCTTCCATGTCCGACGTAATCCACCGAGGTCCTACAGCGCTTTCAGCTCTGCTACCTCAGAAGCTAACAGAGAGCGGTCACAAACCACGACCACTCTCTGTGAGCTCACCGCAGCGACTGAAGTGAGTTGCACTATCAGCGATGACGTCACTCAGGTTACCCGCGGACACAGATCTCAGCGGGAGGACTTCTCCTGTGGCCGCGGGTAACCTCAGTGACGGCACCGCTGATAGCGCAGATCACTGTCACTCAGGGGATTTGCGGTCACAGGTGAGACCTTCACCGGTAACCAAAAATCAGGGGCCATGCCACACAGACAGAGCCGCGGTATGACAATGAAGTCAGGTGAAGTTCATCCGACTTCATTCTGATCGTGCGGCTCTGTCTGTGTCTGCTGTCAGCGGCCATGTAGCAAAGGTGAATGGCAGATGACATAAAAAAACGGATCCGTCAAAAATAAGCCAAAAAACTGCATGCAAACGCAAGTGAATGGTCCGTTTTTATGCTGGATCCGGTAGACAGATGCAGTTAAAAAACGTTCAGGTCACTAGTGGTGGCATGCGTTGGAATCCAAAAAAAAAGGATCCAGTAACATCCAGTTTGCGTTTTTTTCCTTAAGGCAAAAAAACGCTGATGTGAAGCTAGCCTTACATCACAAACGCTCAATGCAAGTCTATGAGAGCCAGAACGAGGCTCTCATAGACTTGTATAGAGTTGTGACCTCCATGAAACACTGGAGCTAACAGAAAGTCACAAATCACAGGAGACTGAGACTGGAGTGCCGCTGGGTAAAGATGAAGACGATGGCAGGTGAGTATAAGACAGGGGGCAGGGGACATGTAAGCACCACTACAGTGGTTAAAGATAAAAAACAAAATGCTGGAGTGCCTCTTTGAATGTAGCAGATAAACTCCTATTGAAGTCTATGGTAGTAAAATTCAACAAAAACAACAGGGGAAATTTACTGAGATTGGTCTTTCATGCGATAGTCTTAACCTAGCAGAGGAGTACGACGTTCCAAATCCAAAAATTTGGTTCATCTTTTGACTATCTGCGTGCCATAAAAGCAAATCTATTCATGCGTTATGGTAAATCTGTCAATTCAGAAGAGGCTGCAAAATTACTAATAGCTTTTTCTTTACTTGGACCAGCACTCCTCCCATTTGGCACAGGCGTTTTCAATTAGCAGGAGACTGCAAGTGAGATTCTGCCTTTTTTTTTTGCTTTCAGTTCACAGTCCGGGAGCTTCTGGAAGGTGAGTTTTAAGCCCTGTGCGCACTAGAAAATAAAAAAATTTTAAGAAAATTCCGCAGCCTCTGAAAGAAAAAAAAAAAAAAAAACGCAGAAAACCGCATGCGGTTTTACCGTGGGTTGTTCCCTGCGGTTTTTGACCATTATCTAAGGCAAAAAATGCAGATACCTGCGGAAAAGAAGTGACATGCACATTCTTTTTGCTGTGAATGTTCTGCAGCAAAGCCTGATAGGGAAAAAAACGCAGTTTGCGCACAGCATTTTTTTTTTACCATAGGTTTTGCTGGGTAAGAACTGCAGGAAGGTTCTGAACATTTTCTGCAGCAAAACCGCGGCAAAAACCGCAGCTTGCGCAACTTAAACCCTGCGCGCACGCTGCATTTGTTTGGTGCTGTGCGCACAGTGCTTCTTTTTACCTCGCAGTTTTGGGTGCAGAAAAAAAGCAAAAATGTCAATTGTTGGTGTATTTTTTTTTTCCTGTGTTTTGTATCCTTTTCAGCCATTGATTTTACAAAAAACGCATGGCACAAAGATGCACCAAAAAAAACCTCTCCAAAAATGCATGTGTTTTTAGGTGTGTTTTTCTGAAAAAGAAAATTTCTGCCCCAAATCTGCAGTGTGTGCACATAACCTTACAGCTCCAGGTAAGGGTGTGGTGGCCATTTTTGCAGTGGTTTAGTGTATGTGTGGCCTGGAGTCATGGGAACTCAGCCTTGCAGCATAGGTGTTGTAAGGTACCAGTTTGCCCACTCTGCTGGTGCAGTAGTGGTTGACACACTGCGCCGCACCTTATTAACCTTATTCGGGTTGAGTGTTTATCAGGGGGTACAATTGGGTTTATCTCCCTATCGCACCAAAATACCTGGGTGTAAATGTTCGAGCTCTCTGCTTCATTCACACTGGATCTTCAGAGCGTATTTCTCTGGATCAGTAAAGGCCCCTGCAGTCAGATTTTCAGCAAATGGGAAGTTATCCTCTATGATATGTCAAGATTCTCTGTGTAGAGCATCACAGATCTGGAGATGCTCTGCAGCACTTACAGATCTAACAGTGTGTCCATTCCTTCTGCAGAGCATCTTGCCTTTGGAGATGCTCTGCAGCACTTACAGATCTGACTGTGTCCATTCCTTTATGCAGAGCATCTTGCCCTTGGAGATGCTCTGCAGTGCCATACTTGATAATGAACTACCGTGTTTTTTCCAAAAATAAGACCCTGTCTTATTATTTTTTTTTGCCCCCCAAAAAAGTACTAGGGCTTATTTTTGGAGGAGGTCTTATTCTTGGAGAAACGCGGTTGAGGAGTAAGTTTACCCCCCAAAAAAGCAGACACCCCCCCCCCCACACTTCCCTGGAGACTCATACTTACCAGACCCAGATGTCTGCGTGGCTCCCAGGTCCTCCCTGTGATCTCTCCTGGTGCTGACACACACGTGACGCCCTGGCAAAACCAGGTAGTCACACAGTATAGGCCCCCGCATATTACCATCCCACACAGGGTTACACACAGCCGACCAGAAACCCTAGTCACGCCCCCTAGGGTAGTAAAGGCACACCAGTGGGCGGGACCAGGTGGATGGAGAATGCCCACCTAGGGGTCTGGAGAATACGAAGTGGGAAAAGCAGCAGTCTGAGTTGTAGTTCAAGTGGAGTGGAGTAGTTGAGGAGGAGAAAGTGAAGGCTGAGACAGAAAGAAAAGGCGTCGGGGTTGGAGCTCCGGCGTGCTGGCTAGGTGGCAGACGGTGGTCTGTGTCTGTCAGGAGACTGGAAGACGGCTGCCGGAGATCCGAGGTGGACAGGGTTGGAGCCCGCTGATACAGACACTGGAGAAGTGACCCGGAAACCGTGCACAGAGGGGGTACTTGGACCCTGAAGCCAGGACCGGAACCAACGGCCTAGCTAATTAACCAATTGAGGGCAGGATTATAGGTCCTGTCCCAACCAAAGTCAAAAAAGCACACAACCACCCACCATGGGGGATAGGGCATTCGCCAGGGCCCGGTAGATCCCAAGGGTCAGCACCAGCGGGCAAGGCTCCCAACAAAAGGACCAGGAGCGGACTTCCGTGTTTCACATCAGGAAGTCCACCACACCAAACACAGAGTGCGGAGGAAAGTGACACAGACCACCAGCCCGGGTGTGGGAGCAGATACACCCGACCGCGGCAGCCAGCCACCAGCACCTTACTTTACCATTTGACTTGTGTGATTCATTTAATCGTGAGTAAACTAACATCCCCCGGTCTGACTGGGTGCGCCGGCCCCTGCAGTCACCATCCTCAGCATAAGAGACACTGTGCCCCGGGGCATCCATCCCTACCCACGGAGGGGTTAACATCCAGCTGCCATCCCATCGTCCCCCGGGTGCCCCACAACAGCAGCGGTGGTGCCACATTTCACCACACATCGTGGGTGGCGTCACAGTTTACGCCAAATCCCGTACAAATACGTCCCCTTTTTATTTTAAGTGTCCGTGCGACCCCCGGGTCTGGTAGAATCCCTCGAGCCACACTGTGGATCCAGATCCGAGCAGCCCGGCTGCTGGCACAGGGGCGGCACACACGTACATGTGACGCCCTGGCAAAATCTGGTAGTCACAAAAGTGTACATCCTCCTTGTTGCCATCAAAACCTACACTAAAGGGTACTTTACATGCTGCGACATTACTAGCGATCTCGTTAGCGATGTGAAATTCGGGATAGCAAGTGCGATCTTTTGAGATCGCACATGCGTTAAATGACCTATGTGCGCTCTCAAAGGATCGCACTTGCGATCTAGAATTTCACATCGCTAACGAGATCGCTAGCGATGTCGCAGCATGTAAAGTACCCTTTAGGCATAACACACAGCCATTAAACCCTAACCACTCCCTCGTGATAAAAGGGACACATCAGTGGGCGGGATCAGGCGGATGAGAACGCCCACCTAGGGGTCCTGAGGTGTCAGAGGCGGGAACGCAACAGTGAAGTCTGGGACAGACCACAGTCGAGTCAAGTTTTAGTTTGTCAGGAGAACAGAGTTGACAGTTGAAGTGTGGAGAGCTGACAGCAGTATAGTCAGGGGTAGGAGCCCTTGAACTACCCGGCTAGGTGGCAGACAGTGAACAGGGCCACAAGCGATAGAGATCCGGTCGCGGGAGACCTAAAGAGGACCGGGGCAGGGTTGTAGCCCGCCGGTGCCGACAGCGGGAATCTGGTACAGAGGCAGTGCACAGTCAGGGTGCTTGGACCCTAGGGCGAGGAAGGTTGCAAGCCCCTCTCCAATTAACCAGCCGGGGACAAGGTTCCAGACTTTGTCCCATTAACTGCCCAGATAGGGCGAAACGGAAGCCCAACGTAAGGGATAGGGTGTCCGTCAGAACCCACTGAAATCCCAAGGGTCAGCTTTCGCGGGCCACAGCTCCCAACACATACAGAACCGGGAGTGGACTTGTCCGTTCCAAGCGAAGTCAAACAAAAAGGAAAGAAAAACACAAAGTGCAGGAGTAAGGGACACCTGTTCATTAACCTGAGTGCGGGACCTGAATGCACCCTCCTAAGTCAGCCGGCCACAGGCAACTTGGTTTACTACTGGACTTGTGTGAAGTTACTGAACTGTGAGTACACCATTGTCCCCCGGTCCAGCCCGGCGCGCCACCTCCTGCAGCCATCACTCCCGTGTTCAACCCTCGGGCCTCGGGACTACAGATGGGTTCCCATCTTGCTGCCCCGCTCCATCAGCCCCGGGCACCCCATCACCAGGCAGCGGCAGTGCCACCATCCCTCACTGCAACCCACGGGTGGCGTCACAACAACTCCCCTGTAAATACCCCCCTTCCTGACAGTTGTGAGGACGGGCGGCTGTGAGAGCCCGGGTCCGGTCACCACTCGAGCCGTAGCAGTAACCTGGATCTTAGCAGGCCCCCGAGAGAGAGAATTGTCAGCGGCCCCCACCCGCAACACACACACACACTCACACTCACACCACATCCAGCGCTGCCGGCCGCAGGGAATGATGGGAGGAAGTCACGTGTGTCCGCAGGCCCTGTTGCAGCAGGTCCTTGCGCTCCACCGCACAACCGCTCAGGATTCTGCCGGTGAGAAGAGATTGGTGTCACTGGATGTGGTGAGTATGTGTGCGATTCGATGTTTGTGTGTGCGATCTGATTTTGTGTGTGTGTGTGTGAGAGAGTTGATGTGTGCGGGGGTGTGATCACTGCAGGGCCTCCCGCTCAGCGTCTGCTGAGTGTTTGTGGGGTGCCCGCTGTCTATAATGAAGTGTTTTGCAGTATCTGTAACTTTTTTATACTGCAGTAGCCATCTCCACTGGGGACCGGGCTAGGGTAGGGTCTTAAGGTCGCCACCAAACTGTTGTGTCCCCACCGGAGTCCGCTCCAGCGAGTTCTGCTTCGATTACCAGGTGACGCTGTGTTCCTGCCGTGGATAGTGCTCGTGATGGGAGAGGAGTCGATGCCAGCAGCGCTGGTGGGCGCAGACTCCGCTCATCCACTGGGCTGGATTTCCTTGGGATATGCAGTACCATTGGCTGACTGTAGGTGGCGTGTGTCTTCCAGCTGAAGTTACCATCATTCAGCTACAACCAATGAAAAGACACCACACCCTTCTTGTTTTCCCTCCTGTCTGCTGACCATTGCCAGAGATAGTTTTGTATTCCTGGTTCCTGTCCCGCCCTGTTCTGTTTAGTGATTCTGGTATTCTGACTTCTGCTTGTTTCCTGACTATCCTCCTGCCTGCTGTTTATGTACCTCACTGTCCAATCCGGATTTGACCTCTGCTTTGTTTCCTGATTACATCCTTGCCTGCGTGATTCTGTCCCTGTTTTGCATTTCCTGGTTTGACTCTGCCTGGCTACTACTCTCATCGGATTGCAGTCTACCACTGGTAGTGATCTCCAGGGCCCTGTGTAATTCCAAATTCCTGTATAGGGGTTAAAGGGTTTCAGGTTCTCGGAGTCCTGCTTTGTGAGTGGCTTTCCTCTAGCCTGTCCATTACAGCCAGTCTGAGTCTGTGGATTCAGGCAGGCGTTACACAAACACTGGGGCTTCCACTAGTGACAGGGGCTCAGGGTAGGGGAGGAGTTGCAGCAATACTAAACCTATTTTAGATATTAAAGTAGATATTTTGCCAAAACCAATTTCTTACTACTTTTATATAAAATCATATAATTTTATTAATATCAATTTCACGTACATAACATACATTTAAAAGCAAGATGAAGATAGAGGAAGGATTAGCTATCCCTACCACTGTTCCTTCCTCACTACGGGGGTCGGCGTCCTAAAGTGAAGACGCCCCCGTTCAAACGACGGCTATCCCTGGGTTTTGCCCTCCCTAATGGTAACCGTGATCCCTCTCAGATGGAAACAACCCCTACAGTAGTAACACCACAGTGAGGAAGAGGTGCTCAGTCCGCAGTGGCTAATTTGTCTGTATCACCACTCAGACGAGTAGGGATACGGGGCATAGGAAAGTCGTCAGATGTTCCATATGTCTATGTGCTCAACTAAGGGTATAGATGAGTCAAACTTCTACATAGGTCAATGTGCTCAGTTAGAGGTAGACAGATGAGTCACACTTAATGAGAAACCAAGAAATGCCCAATAGGAGGTAAGTAACATTTCTTATAGAACTCAATTCAAGAAATGCCCGACGCGTTTCGCCCTTGTCAATATCAGGGGCTCATCAGGGGCTTTTCAACAATTTCTTGAGAGAATTTTCCGTCTTTGGACAGATCTGTGACAAATACAATAAGATAAAACCCACATTAATTATAAGTCCAAGGATCCAATTAGATAGCAATTGTAGGTGTACATCAAAACACCGATACTAACCAATAATCGCTGATTGCCACTTCAAAGAAATATAGGGGGACAACCGTGCTGTCTGTATGGCTGATTTATCATAAAATGTGTCAGGATGACTCTTTCACCTATATGGGTAGACACACTATAAGTAAATTCATCTTCAGATAACAGCCCCATATCCAGGGTTAGGAACCATTATTGAAAGAACAGTACCTTTCTGATTAACAATTCCTGAGTTTACTCTTAGCCCACTGGAGTTGGGGTCCTAGTAAATACTGTCAATAAAGGAACAGACAACAAATTGCTCCACTGTTATGGTAATAGAGGACAGATGATGCGGCCAGAATTAAATACATAATTACATACTCCATCTTTATGTGGTATTACCTAGACTGGTTATAGATGCCCACACTGGACCATGCAATATGTTCATATGAATCTATAAAAATAGCCTCCCAGAGTGTCAAATAACTCCCACCAGGGGGACCTATTGGGAGAAAAAGTGAAAAAGAAACAATATTCAGCCCCAAAGACAATTCATAGCAGCTTGATTATAATTATCAGACCACCATAGGGAAATACCTCAGGTTCATCCATAGGACTGAGTGCGTTTTGAACAATCAATCACGTATTCTTGGCAATATACCCGGATAAACAGCCTCCAACAGTAAAGGAGGGGGTACATACACTCCAAGTCCTATATATACCAAAACAAATATATTTGTAGTCATACATAGTATGGAACTTATTCTTCTCACTTATCCTATCAACAATTGTAGTGCACAAACCACATACCTGGTTGCTATCCCACAATGGGGCAGGGGGTGACCACTGGGATCCACAGCAACCAGTATCTACAGTGCAAAAATTACATACACAATACTAATGAAATCACCTGAGTCTGATATTGCTCACCAGAAAGTTTGTAAGGGTCCTACCTTAGGGAGGTCTGTGTGGGAGATGCCAGGTACGGCGTCCAGCGGTCACTAACCTCACCAAACATACTGGGCTATTTAAAGCCATTTTTGGCGCCAGTCTATGATAAACCGGAAATGACGTTACGTATACTCGCGTCATCTTCCCAACGTGCTTTGCAGCCGTTCTCGTCACTTCCGGTCACATGATCGGGAGATGTGCACCTCTGAATGAGAACCCCGGAACCAGCAAGCTAGGTTCCTAGTTGTTACTTTGCGCACGGAGTATTCGCGCATGCGCAATGAAGCTAATATCATGTTTACATAGATGGATGCCAACGTTTAATGGTGGATAGCTATAGAACCGCCGGGTCCGCGCCGAACCGGTATATGGTTTAATTGGTCAGAATGTATATGCTAGGACATCAGCAGTATACCACTAAAACGGAGTTACACACTCATATCTTCCATGATTGTGCAGAGTCACCGGGTCCATTAATTATCATACTATTGGGACACTATTAGGTCTGACCAAGGAGAGCTAAATATAATAATTTAGCCTCAATATGTCAATAATTGGATCGTTGGACATAGTCAATATAAGGTGGAAGGGGAAAAAAGGGGGGGGGAGGAGTTCTCCTGGGAGAACACATAGAGATATTATGTATGTAAATTACGATACGGTATAAAGAAACAGCAATATATTATACTGTAACTGAGGACCCGTCTCCAATATTACGGGTCTATTCATTTAAAGGGGAGGTCCACTACAGACACAATTTTCCCAAATATGATTGCTAGATCCAATTGCTATTAGATGAAGGGCGTGAAACTAATTGTTTCATTTAGGCCATCAGGATGCACAGAGGCCATCCAGAAGATCCACCTTGCCTCTCTTTGTAATAAGAGGACATCCCAATCCCCTTTCCTCTCAGGTTCTGGTACTGTTTCGATGGGGAGGAGTTGCAGCCAGGGGGAAGAGTAGAGGGACACATACAGTGAGAGAAGGTCTACAGCCAGCAGACGAGGAGGTCGTGCCTGGACGAGGTCAGGGATGACTAACCGACAGGAGAGGAGAATCACAGGTGAAGTCTGTGGGACAAAGGAGTCTATACGGTAGCCGAGGGGTGATCTTGATAGCTCCTCCCTCGGGACCGGTGCAGGCAGGGTGCGGAGCCCTAGGATGGCGTACACTTCACATTATGCCATCAGAAACCACCAAGCAGGGGGATTGCAAGTCCCTTTTCCCCCTCAAGTTCCCGGGGCACAGCAGCAGATAGAGCCAGGAGTTGCGACCACGATCCAACCCAGCACGGACTCGCGCTGCCTGCTATATGGGAAGGAAACTAACAAACTGAAATAGGAGTTCCTGGAGGACTACAGGTCCCAGGGATTCATCATACATCGTGCAGTAAGGGAAGGGCCCACACTTCACAACACCGGTTCTGGCCTCTGAACTATCCGGGGTCGGCTGGAGCCCTACATAGTGGAAACCGGCACTCCAAGGGTGACGACAGTTGCAGTAAGTAAAAAGAACTTTGAATCACAGCCCCTGTGTTGTCTCTGTCATTACCGACGCCATCGTCTCGCGCTTCAGCGCCATCGGCTACTACCACCCCCATCATACTCCCCAGGGCCCTAGCTCTACCTGTGGAACACCCAGAGCTGCGTTACCATCTGCCCCAGAAGAGAGCGACATCCTGCAGCAGCAGCTTTCCTCATAGCCGCATACCGCAGGTGGCGTCACGAGACAACTAACCCCAACATCTCCCCTTCCTTCACATCTCCATTTCGGGGCCACGAAGCTGGGCCAGGCCGCCGTGACATTCCCCAAAGACCCCTACATCACTGGCCCGGTCATGAGTAAAAGAAACCCTGGCCCGTGGGGTGCCTCACTAGTATTCTACTTTGATCTGTTTTTGGAATTCCCTCTGTCTGCTCCCTATTCCTGTCTTAGATCCTGGACCATTATCTAACTACCTCTTTGCATGCTCCTTTTTACTACTATGTGTTCTTATGGTATTATGACTCTTGGATTGTGCCCTGACTACATCTCTGTTTACCCCTTATGATTATACATGACTTCCTGTTACCAGACCCCGGATCTCCTGACTACCCTTCTTTTCATCCGACCCCCGAAAGATAGTGACAAGCGTTACAATATGTATAAGGAAAATTTAAAAATAAAAAAAATTGGCACAAACCCTTAAATGAGTTAAAAATAGGTATATAGACCACACGTCATGAGTTTTTGCCCAGTTTTACAAATTTTAGACACTCCACATGTCCATGAACAAATATAGTTTGAGTCGCTACTCATTTAGGGGAAAAGCCATCACTTGACCCAACTCCTCACTGCTATATGGTGCCCCCTTATCTTGTGATGAATGGGGGTCACAATAATACGCCCCTCAAAATTTGGCAATATATCAGTTATCCTAATTCTTTATTAAAAACTCCAGCGAAGAGTGATGCTTTGGAACTAAACCCAAAGACCTACACAACACAAGGGAATTTATTAACAGATGACAGCACCTGCGCTATAAATCCAATATACGCTGACACAATCTAACCTTACGTCAAATACATTCTTCTTAAAATTGCTGTGATTTTTTTTTTTTTTTTATTTTTTTGGCTTGGTAAAACACATGCAGACACTGCACTCACACATAATACTGGTCTGATTTAATATACTTCAGTTCAGATGATCACACTGCAGTACTGTTCTCAGCTGCCAGAGACTATATTGGAATCGGCCCCCTGCAAAAGAAGCTAAACCCAGGCCTGCAGGCTGGTGGAGGAATGCCTTGTGCAGAGGTAAGTCATGCATGGCTTCCTTATCCTAGAAAATCATGCAGACATGCAAATGGATATGTGTGAGCTGAATGTATTCTGCATGGAGACAATGTGATTACATGAGATGTGTGTATACACAGGATTCCACAGCCCAAACAATGAACCACATGCTTTATATACCACATAGATATGAGTCATAGCATAAAGGATCCTGCAGGTTTGTAAGCAAGGATGACCTGATTAATGACTGGAGAAGTGAATAAATGTGATCACATATGATTCACTGTGGATCCAGGAATTCTGTCTGATTTTCACATACTCTTACTCCACATACCCCCAGCCCACCCCTCCACTCACAATAATCCCCCCCATACAGTGACCAGATCATAATGAATGGGGCAGAAGCTAGAACCCAGTAACTTCATGCAAGGATTAAAGCTTGGTCATGAAAGCCATAGCAATGCAAAAGAGAAGAGATAAAAAAATAAATAATAATAATTATTAATAACAATAATAAATAAAAATAGTCATATACGAGTACTAAGGGAGAATATACAAATTATTTATATAAACAAGCTAATCATTCACCACAATCAGCTGCAATCTATAACCAAATCAGCACTCCATATTTTTTTTTTATATACAATATACTATTTGGACTAATATATATATATATATATATATATATATATATATATATATATATATATATATATATAATGTGTGTGTGTATATATATGTATATGTGTGTGTGGTCCACATAGTGTATATATAAAAGAAAATAAACACGGAGTGCTGATTTTGTTATAGATTGCAGCTGATTGTTGTGAAATGATCAGCTTGTATGTGTATATATATATATATATATATATATGTAATATATGTTATTACCTTATGTTGTTGTTCCTTTCTATCTGAAAATTCATGGTCTACTTCTTTTCTCAGTGTAAATGTAACACTCGGCACTATAGGAGCAGAAAGGGTGATTTATTGAAACAATCCAGAGAGAATTATTTTAACGTTTCGGTCTTATATGGGGACCTTCATCAGAATTAATAGGATTGCAGGAATAAGATGTCAAAATTGGGATCTGTGGTGTAAGACTCATCTGTCGTTGTGGGATATCACAGCGCTATTGTCACACACGGAGTAGAAGTCCGTATGCACCATGTGCATTCAGACCAACGGGCACCTGACACACTTTAAAAACACCACAAATAAAGGGAGGACACTTTAATAACGGTGGGCCCTATGTCTACGGAGTTGGGTGAGGAGACAACTCCTGATCTCACCTCAAGCTGTTACCTGACACCCCCCCCCCCAGTGTCCCTATACGGGGTGTTTTAACCAGTCACCAAGACGGTTATCTAATCCCTCACTAGCACTGCAAACATCCCTGGCTAGAGAGATGGCCGGCAGGAGACACTAGTCCCACCACTGCAGTAATAAACATAGAAGGAGAAGGAAAGAGAGACAGGGGGATAAACAGAAGGACACAAAAAACAAAATCCATGACTGCTGACCCCAAAGTAGAAATTGCATGGGCCCAGGCCAATTCCCCAGCAGCTCCTTCCACCAGGATGGCCAGAATAGAAGGAATTCTATTAACAGCAAGAACTACTGGGAAAACCCCATTATTTAAACATAATGGGGCGTGGGCTCAAAGCAGCTACAGCTGACCTGCACTGCTCAGCGCTACTGGCAACAAAACTGACATTAACTCATGAGTCACTAAAGGAAACTTCATTTAAATGAGGAGTCAAGATGGAAAAGAGAGGCTCCAATCCTAAGCCTGTCACTAGTCTCTAAACAGCAGGGAGATGACCGTGACCGCTATCCACACATCCTCATTTTGGCATTTCTCATTACTCCTTCAATCCTATTTATTCTGATGAAATCCCACATATAAGACTCAAACATTAAAATAATTTTCTCTGGATTGTTTTGTTAAATCACTTTCTCTGCTTGTATGAGTGACGAGTTTTACTTTGTACATTGCTACATGGATTGGAACCCTACTCGAGCACCCTGCAATATACCTAGAGTGCCGTAGATCACCATTCACTATTTTGTCTATTCAGTCCTGTGTTCACGTGGTGACCCCATAGGAATTAGATGGCTTTGTGTTAAATACAGGTGGGTCTCTGATCAATGCAGTTGGCAGAAACAACTGTATGATGTGATTGATAGCAGAGCACAGAAGAAAATGAAGCAAAGTAGCATGAAAGATTCAAGATCTAATCTGAAGAGGAAAAAAAAAGAGGGTGTCACAGGTGTGTCACGTATGACATACTGTCCTGTAATTTCCAGCTATGGAAGGTCGCAGCATTTTGCTACACAAGCTGCTCTCTGACTTTCCCTTTCTCCATTTTTAGAGTTAATCCCTTTCTCTTTAGGACCCTGCGGATTTCCTCGTTTTCTCAGCTGTAATCATCAGCACTTCTTTTGTGTCTTTAAATACTCTCATTCCCCTTTGCTGCTTGCTGGTGATATCCTTTACATACCCTTTACAGGCTTTCAGTGCAAGCAGTCGTCTTGTATTCATCCGGAGGAACTTTGTTGTTATCGTTGAAGTTCCTCTCCTTGAGTCCTCTAGAGATCTGTACTTGTGTACTATTTGTGTACTTTCCCCTCTGTGTTTTTCCTGTGTGCTCTTTACAGCTTAGTGGGGTTGACCAAGTGCTCTTCCCATCCGTTCACTACCTAGTTCCTATTTCAGGGTCAGCCAGCATCAGGTATCCTGCTCGGCGCATAGGTGCGGAACCTATCTAGGGTGGTGAGGGAAACCAGGGACCAGTGGTAGGTTTGGTCAGCGGGTCACCATCTCCTTCTTCCCTTCCCATTCATTGTTCCCTTGGTACCTGTACTTAGGATTACAAATACTTTAGAGCGATACGAGCCGACTGCTTGCATCCAAGGCTTGTGTAGGAAAATAACTCTATCACTGGCAAACACCAGGAGGAAATGTGAGTATTTAAAGACACCAGGGAAAGTGATGAGGATTAACAGCAGAAAGATTAGGATATCTGCAGGGTCCTAAAAGGAAAGGGATTAAGTTTGTTTCAGTTGTTATAGTGGCAATTTGTGATTGAGAATCAATTCAGTGATGAACAATACTTTTTCCAGTATAATGCCAGTGATAGATCCAGGTATAAGGTGCTCCCACAAGAGTTAAAGTATTGGAAAAAAATATTTCCAACATATAAAGATTTTTATTTAAAAATGCGTTTCGGCTGACAACAGCCTTCCTCAGGTATTTGTAAGTCGAATGAAAAACGGGTCCTTTTTACACATTTCCTCAATTGGAAAAAAAGGCATTAGTCATTGAGAATGACAAACAATATTTAATGCAATTGTTCTCAGTAATGATCTATCTAAACCAAATGAAATAAACATATAAATACATTTTCCAGCATGATGGAGATCATGTCACAAGGAAAAAGTGATAACCAAGTGGCTCAGTGAACAAAATAATGACATTTTGGGGCTATAGCCTCCCTAGATCTTAATCACTTTGAGAACCTGCAGTCAATCCTTAAAAAGCAGGAGGACAATGAAAATCCACGGAAACTGTGATAAACTCCAAGCACTGAATAAGCTATGTTCACATGCAGCATTTTTTTCTGTAGCCAAAATCTGCTCTCTTGGCAGTAAAACTGCAGGTTTCGCTGTGTTTTGCAGGGTTTTTTAGCTCCAATTTTTTGGGAGCGCGGAATACATGTGTACTTCAGTGACCATCTGACTAAGGGCTCATTCAGACGTCCATGTACTCAGACAGGCATAAACTCAGACAGGCATGGACTGGCCGCAGGTCTCTGGACCGGAGTATGGCAGCAGGAGAACCGCGGCCAGTCCATGCCTTGTGGTCTGAATTTGGACCAATGTACATAGACATCTGAATGAGCTCTAAGGGCCCATGCTCCTTTTAGTAATTTTCTCATATGAGGAAGGGCATTTTTATTTTTGTCTTGTTCAGATTTTCATCTCTGTTTTTGATCAGCATCATCAGCCCTTAATTGGTATTTTATCAATTTTTTTCATTGATGCGAAAAAAGTTTTCTACCTTCTCCTGGGTAACCGACATCACTCAGATGGCATCCATGTGCTTTCCATTTTTTTTTAATTTTTTTTCACGGACCCATAGACTTCCATTGCCAAGTTTTATTCGACACTTGGATCAACATCGGACAAGTCTCCATGATTTTGCACATATCACTTAGTCTGCAAAAGATCACAAATATGTAAATGACCCCATAGAATGTAATAGATGCAAATACTATTAGTCGAAAACACAGTATTTAGTGATGAGCGAATATGCTCAACACTATTCGTTACTCGCCCAAATATTAAGGTATTCGGGATATTGATTACTCGTACAGTACTTTACTTCTCCCGTCATGAGTTTCGAGTCCTCTCTCTGTATATGTTTGCTCCCTAATTTTCAGCTACTAAACATGAGGGAATTGTCTTCCAATCCCAGTAATGCTGTAGCCATCTTTGCTACTGGAATTACAGTGATTGAAAGGTACAGTGAAAAAATAACGACGTGCGAGTCCCCCGCCTATTTGTGATAACCAGCACAGGAAAAGGAGACAGCTGGAGTGGGTGTTCCTAGGCTAGGAAGGTCCATGGTTATTGGACCCTCTCCAGCCTAAAAATAGTAGCTATTAGATGCGTCAATTGTGGCGCTTTCCCCGTCTCATTCCAATTGCCCTGGTGCGATGGCAATTGGGTAATACGTATATGGGGTTGAAATCAGCTATGATTTGTCAAAAATCACAGCAGTCATCAAGCCCTGGTTTGGTAATGGAGAGGTGTCTGAGACCTCCCCACTCCCCCACCCCATTATTAGCCCTGTGAGTAAAAAGAAAACAAAAAATGCTATATTTTAAATAACAAAACCTGTACCCTCTTTCACCAATTTAATAACCCCAAAATCACCCCTGCAAGTCTGGCATTATCCACATGATGTTCCACGATGAGCCCGCCTCTGCTACATCTGCAATGATGGAAAACGTGAATGATCACTGCAGCTCCTGGAACACAATGAGGGCAGCGGGGAACCTGGCTGTAAGAAGCAGTGACGTCAGTCAGGTCACCGGTGTTCACAGCCGGGTTCCCCTAGTATCAAGTGTGACCAGCAGTGAATCCGCTGCTGGACTTCCGGATTGCGGGACATGGTGGCACAGCAGTCCGTCAATCCAGTAAAGTAGTCAGGTCACTGGAGTTGTCACTCGGGGCTCCCCACTGCCCTCACTGAAAATTGAATCTGCTGCCCTCTGTGAGTGTTGAACCCGTTGTCGGACTGCTTTGCACCCATGTCCAGAAATCCGACAGTCCGGCAAAGAGTTCAGTTGTGTTCCCCAAGAGCAGTGAGGGAGCCTCCTAAGTGTGAAGTCCTTTGACCTGATCGCCGATTGCTGAACTGTCAGATTGCGATGTCTACTTGGATTTTTGATAAAACACAGCTGACATCGACTCCATATATTACCTTGATTGCCACCGCATCAGGGCAATCAGGATGAGCCAGATGTGACAATTGTGGGGCGGCTGCTATTTTTGGGCTGGGGAGGGCCCAATAACCATGGACTTTCTCAGCCTGAGAATTCTAGTCCTCAGCTGTTTGCTTAATCTGTGCTGGTTATCAAAAATGGGCAGGAACCCACGTCTTTTTTTAATATTTATTTGAATATTTTTTTTAAAAAAGAAATGTCCTGTGGAGCCTCTATTTTTGATAACCAACCAAGATAAAACACACAGCTGAGGGCTGCAGCCCGCAGCTGTCTATTCTTACCTGTGCTAGTTATCACAAATAGATGGACTACATGTCAAATTAGCATTGTACTGTGACCACATTGTTCCTAGAAGCGATCCGTGTTTCAGATATGCATCCAGACATCTTCCTCATTCTGTTTGCATTCAATATCAGCATTTTTCCATCCATTTCAGCATTTTTACAGCTCTCCCAGACATGTTGGGAGGGTCCACTAAAAAATTGAGTTTACCATTGACTTGCATTAGATTCAATATTCGTGACGAAAACACGAATAGTACGAAATATTTGAGATGAATAATCCAAACTTGAATATTTCACTATTCGCCCATCACTAACAGTATTCGTACGTGAAATACTGACTTATGAATGAGCCCTAAAACATCTGAATACCAAAATTATTCAGTCTCAAAAAATTTGGCCAGAATGGTACATACTATTAGACAATTGCTGACAAAGCAGTTCCTTAATATCATATGTAAAGCACATCAGAAGACGAGGTTCTGTGTAAGTGACCTATTTACTTAGAGATGTAAAGTACCCTTTATACGTCTACAAGTCAACTCTTGTCCAAAGAGGCCACTTAGGAAAAGCCGAAAATATTCCTTAAAACATAGGTCCATTCATTACTGCATCGCGGAGACTTCTGGTTCCAGGATTAGACTGTTTACAGTGTCATGTCTCCCATTCATTCGCAGGGGAAATTGGTGTGTGAGGGGAAAGATGAAAGAGACTATGGATGAAGTGAAAGGCTCGAAGGTTAAGAGACTCTCCCAGATGTCTCCCCTCCCGTTCTGTCAGGCGGAATCCTCCCTTTATGCAGAGCACATAGTCAGCTGGGTGACAGCCGAGCAAAACTCTTATTGGCTGGAAGTTTTTTTCATTCTGAGCTGTAGAACTTTTGTCTGAGGCTGTTTTCTCCTTCCCTCCCATCCTGTTTCCTCCCCAGGCCCTTCTCCTCCCTCCCACTGCCAGCCCTCCACACCAGAGCAGTGGTCAGTGGTCACCATCACAGAGACACCTTCTGTCTCCACATCTCCGGGGATCCAGCTCTGTGTCCTTCATCTAAATTCCATGTGAACAGCTCCAAGCCAAGCAACATGTCCAGGTCCGATGAGGTGAACAGACTGACAGAGAATGTGTACAGAGTAAGTAAGAGACCCTCTCCTCTGCATGTGATGGGGGGGGGTCTTCACCCTTTGCATACCTTTCATTCTTCTCTATTGCTTTTATCTTTTTATTACATTAGTTGGCATTCGAAGCTGATTTTAGATGTTACTTTATGTCTTTTGTATCATTTGTGCGCCGTGATGACACAATGAGTTGTGCCAAAGGGCAAACCGAGCTCTACTCTTCGAATATTCTTGGTAACATTCTACTGAAAATCACCCAAGCTGTTGACTAAGAGCATACCATGGTGGCTCTACGCGAGACATTGATACAAATTGATCCTAAAAGTCACTTAAAAGTATAATCTATAAAAAAAGGTCATGTAGTAAAGACTTAACGGGTCCGGAATGCCACCGAATCATCCTTTTTCTAGTTTACGGAGTAAAACATCCATTAAACTCTGGTTTCTTAGAGTTGTGGACTTTGCTTGTGGTAAACTAATCGTCTGCTAATGAGCGCATTGTGCACGGTTCACTGTGGTCCACTTAACCCTTCTAACATTTAGGATGGGGGAAGGGAGTCATTTTCATTGTATACCGGGGACGTCTCCATCTATAATTTCTATGGACAAGTTAATGCGTCAGTAACGGTCATATTATAAGGTGTTTTTCCAGACTGGATGATATACACATTTTGAGATCAATTGCTTTCCCTGACAGTTGTAGAAATTTTAAGCGTCAACCAATAAAACAGATCCAAAAAGTATCTAAACATAAAAAATATAAAATCTGCATAGACTTTCCACCTCCGATCGTATGCATAGTATTATAATATTTATGGATGGTATAAAAAGCTCCGTTAGGGAGGCAGCGTCTTCTCTCTTGGTGCCATCTTCCAAGTGATCCAATTCTTTTGGTTATCTGGTGCTAGGAACCATTGGATGTGCGGCAGTTCTGTAGATGCTAGGTGACTGTACTGGAGCGTAGAGGTTGATTATTGGCTTCAACAGCTCAGATTAACTCTGCTTGGAAAAAGAATGTGCCGGTGAATAATTAAAGTGGGAGACGAAGTTTTACCGGAGTTTCCCTTTAATCTTTATTATACATGCCACATAGGGAATTCCATTGATCGTATCCTGCCTGTTATTCCCTCTCATTGCACACAGTCTTACCAGAATGAGCGAAGTCTGCGCATCCCAGGGCCTCATCTTGGCCAATGCTTCCTTGCGTCTCCAGTGCTTAATTGTAGTGGCTGCCAAGATAAAAAAAAAAAAAGGTTGGATTGTAGAAATAACAGATGTGAATCGATCTCCTTAAAATGAATTCCAACAGCAAAAAAAACCCCATAAGTAAATATAAGCCATATGATGTGTTTCTCACGGCACTGAGCAAGGTTGTGGACTTGCAGGTCTTTTCTTCTGGAGCTGTAAGAATCTGTTTAATGCGGGGCTAATGGTGCCATCCGCAGCGCTGGCTGAGTGATCCAAGGCTGCTTCTTAGGGCTGGGGTGGCCCTATTTTTCCACATCTATTATAGCCTTTTGCGGCTTTGGTTTACTTTTTTATTACATGTATTGGTTATATATATATAATATATATATAAAATGTATATTAGTATATGTATGTATGTGTATATATATATATATATATATATATATATATTATATGTGTATATATATATATATATATGTATGTATGTATGTATGTATGTATGTGTATATATGTGTTTTATAATAAAAAAACAAACAATAAATACTCCTCATGGTAAGTGAAGACCACAACCAGTATACCTATGATACGATTGGTATATATGCATTATATTTTTACCCCATACTGCCCTTTTGTGAGCTGCTAATCCATATAAGTTGCAGCTAAAAGAGACAGCACAATTCACAGCCTATGGGGTCTTTGTTTGGCCAGCAGAGCTCCCTGAGAACAATGCCCAGGCTGCACGAATACAGAGGACGCACCATATGCTGGATGCTGATTTTTTTTTTCTCCTTTTTTACTATTTCTTTCGTGGTTTAGAATAATGAATGTTTGGGGTCCTCCATGCTGATAAAATGCAGATCCTCACAGCAAGCCATTATCGTACTTCATTAGTAGACGTCTAACGAGCTGCTGTCAGTAGCAGGTGACAGTCCGGAAATGATGTAGGTCTGGTGAAGATCGCAGTTATACATATCTCTGATAAGATGGATGGAGAGAATTCTGTACATAAGATAAACATTAAAATAGATGCCTAGTTGGGATCTGCAAGGAAAAATGACCATCGGGTATTGGTGACCATCGGGTATTGGTGACCATCGGGTATTGGTGACCATCTGGTATCTGTGACCATCGGGTATTGGTGACTATTGAGTGCCAGTGGCTATTGGGTGCCAGTGACCATTGAATATCCTTGACTATTGGGTGCCAGTGACTATTGGGTGCCAGTGACTATTGGGTGCCAGTGACTATTGGGTGCCAGTGACTATTGGGTGCCAGTGACCATTGGGTGCCAGTGACTATTGAGTATCCGTGACCATTGGGTGCCAGTGACCAATGAGTATCCGTGACCATTGGGTGCCAGTGACCAATGAGTATCAGTGACCAATGAGTACCAGTGACCAATGAGTACCAGTGACCAATGAGTACCAGTGACCAATGAGTACCAGTGACCAATGAGTACCAGTGACCAATGGGTACCAGTGACCATTGGGTAGTAGTGACCAATGAGTATCAGTGACCAATGAGTATCAGTGACCAATGAGTACCAGTGACCATTGGGTAGTAGTGGCCATTGGGTAGCAGTGACCATTGGGAATCGGTTAAACGTTTCTCTATTAAGACAAATGGAGCCAATTCTGGAAATAAGATTGGGTACCAGTGACCATTGAGTATCAGCATCCTGCAGTTTAGAGTCTCGTTTTCTGATGTTTGGTAGCATTTAGTTGCGCTCCCTTTGGGCACCAACATGATTTATGTATGCAGTTTAGCCCTATTATAAAATAGGATCCTCAAGTAATCTAAAATCCAGTCCTATCATATACAGGACTTTCGGTCATAAAAAATGACTGCTATGTATAAGAAAAAGTTGAAAAATAATGTTTAGGTACATCACAGAAATGACTACAATCAACTAAACTAGTGAAAATGATCAGGACACTGTCACATATTGGGCTCATCCTCATGTATATATATGACACCTTTGCATCTTGAACCTGCTGCTGCATTCCTGATAAATCATTATTTTCATTCATATGGAAATAAGGTGATAAGAGCTTTGGGGGAGGGTAAGAAAGCACTTTTTCAGCCTCTGCCACCCATATTTGTTTCCCCAGTCAGAACCAGCCTTTTTAGCGAGATTGATAGCTCACTGTCTGATTTCTTTGCTTGGCACCTGATGTTACTGTGAAAAGTGAGCAGTCAGAAAAGCTAAAGAAGCTGGTGCTGAATGGGGAAACAGGCTTGGAAGGCTGCTACTCATTAAGTGCTCTGCCATGCCCAGCGCAATTAATCCTGCATTTGCACACTAATATCTCAGGAAATGCAGCAACAGATAGGAGATATAAAGGTTTAAATGTATATAAAGGTTTCAATGGATTTACATTTTAAAGATCCACAAGCTTGTATAAATGTTATGGAAGTTCATCTTATTTTAAGGAGAACACCAAACTGGAATCATGAGACACAGGCCATACAATTAGGGATGGGCGAACATGAACTGTAAAGTTCAGGGTTCGTACTGAACACCGGGTGTCCAAGGCTCGGACCCGAACTTTGGTAAAAAGTCAGTGCCCGAGTTCAATACTTGTTTACTTTTCGTATGTTAATAAAGTTTGTTGAAAGGCTGCAGCACAGCCAAACAACAAGCCTTTTTGCATGCGGATGATGACGGTACACTGCTGAGAACAATAGAGATATCTTAAGGTTTTAGGCTCCCGCGGCTGCTGAATGCTATTTTTAAGCTGTAAAGGGCCAAATAACCATGGACCTTCCCACCCTGATTATATCAGCTCCCAGCTGTCTGCTTTACTTTGGCTACTTAGCAAAAATAGGCAGGAAAAAAAAACAAACCACAATTTTCTCCGAAAGGTTCTTCACTATTGGCTGTGGAATGTTGGAGACTGATTGGCTGGGTGAGAGCTCTTCAAGATAAGGTTCAAAGGTCTAAAAAATTTCTTTTTAAGGAGAGCACCAAATCGGTATAAGGAAACTTTTAGTCAATGCTGTGCTCCCTGGGAAATTAAATATGTAAATAGGCTCTTCACTGAGAAAGAGAACATGGTGTCTAGAGCTAATGTCACACTATTACATGTGGCAGGCGCATTCAGACCAAAAGATGTCAGACACACATCAAAAATACAACAAAACAATACAAGTAAAGGGGAACACCAGGGACACAATAACAATGGTGGGCCTTGGCACTAATAAGAGAGGTAGATTGGACACCTCCTATCCTCACATACAGCCTTCCCTCCTCACCTAGCCAAGCCCTATACAGTCATGGCCAAAAGTTTTGAGAATGACACCAAAATTATTTTTTCACATGATCTGTTGCCCTCTGGTTTTTAATTGTGTTTGTCTGATGTTTACATCACATACAGAAATATAATTGCAATCATATTATGAGTACCAAAAGGTTATATTGACAGTTAGAATGAGTTAATGCAGCAAGTCAATATTTGCAGTGTTGACCTTTCTTCTTCAGGACTTCTGCAATTCTCCCTGGCATGCTCTCAATCAACTTCTGGATCAAATCCTGACTGATAGCTGTCCATTCTTGCATAAGCAATGCTTGCATTTTGCCAGAATTTGTTGGTTTTTGTTTGTCCACCCGTCTCTTGATGATTGCCCACAAGTTCTCAATGGGATTAAGATCTGGGGAGTTTCCAGGCCATGGACCCAAAATCTCTATGTTTTGTTCCATGAGCCATTTAGTGATCACCTTTGCTTTATGGCAAGGTTCTCCATCATGCTGGAAAAGGCATTGTTGGGCGCCAAACTGCTCTTGGACAGTTGGGAGAAGTTCCTCTTGGAGGACATTCTGGTACCATTCTTTATCCATGGCTGTGTTTTTAGGCAAGACTGTGAGTGGTGCGATTCCCTTGGCTGAGAAGCAACCCCACACATGAATCGTTTCAGGATGCTTAACAGTTGGCATGAGACAAGACTGGTGGTAGCGCTCACCTCTTCTTCTCCTAATAAGCTGTTTTCCAGATGTCCCAAACAATCGAAAAGGGCATTCATCTGAGAAAATGACTTTACCCCAGACCTCAGCAGTCCACTCCCTGTACCTTTTGCAGAATATCAGTCGGTCCCTGATGTTTTTTCTGGAGAGAAGTGGCTTCTTTGCTGCCCTCCTTGAAACCAGGCCTTGTTCAAGCAGTCTCCGCCTCACAGTGCATGCAGAAGCACTCACACCAGCCTGCTGCCATTGCTGAGCTAGCTCTGCATTGCTGGTAGTCCGATCCCGCAGCTGAAACAGTTTTAAGATACGGTCCTGGCATTTGCTGGTCCTTCTTGGGTACCCTGGAGCCTTTTTGGCAACAATGCTAGCTCTCTCCTTGAAGTTCTTGATGATGTGATAGATTGTTGACTGAGGTGCAATCTTTGTAGCTGTGATACTCTTCCGTGTTAGGCCATTTTTGTGCAGAGCAATGATGGCTGCACGTGTTTCTTTAGAGATAACCATGGTTAACTGAAGAGAAACAATGATACCAAGCACCAGCCTCCTTTTAAAGTGTCCAGTGGTGTCATTCTTACTTAATATGACTGATCGCCAGCCCTGTCCTCATCAACACCCACACCTGTGTTAATGGAACAATCACTAAAACAATGTTAGCTGCTCCTTTTAAGGCAGAAATGCAATGATGTTGAAATGTGTTTTGGGGGTTAAAGTTCATTTTCTTAGCCAATATTGACTTTGCCAGTAATTGCTGTCAAGCTGATCACTCTTTATGACATTCTGGAGTATATGCAAATTGCCATTAGAAAAACTTAAGCAGTAGACTTTGTAAAAATTAATATTTGTAGCATTCTCAAAACTTTTGGCAATGACTGTACAGTCTCCTCAACTGTCACCAAGCAGGATTCTGAGACCCTGAAAAAACCCTGTAGTTGCCCTGGCTAGTGCATTGGCAGGTGGGAGATGCTAGCCCCACCGCTGCACTAAGATGACACAAGGAAAAGTAAGACAAACAGTGGAGACAGCAACAAAAGGATAAAGTCCGTCTTCTTGAATGCTCCTTTACAGCTCTTTCCACCAAGAGAGCCAGAATACAAATGGTTTTGTATAATCAGCAAAGATTTGAGAAACCTTGCTACTTAAATACAAAGGGGCGTGATTACAGTGCAGCTGACCTGCCCTGCTGAAAAGCTGCTAGCAGCAAAACTGACATTAACTTTTTCAGTACCAAGAGAAATGAAACCACATTTAAATGTAGAGTCTCAGATTGAAAATAAAATCCAAAAGCTGTCGCTAGTCTCTAAAAACAAGTAGACGACCATGACAGCTACTTATCAACAACCCAGAAATAGCGGTCTGCAATTAGTTATTTTCCTTTTGGAGAAGATTCTGATACATCTTTATATGCGAAGTCCTGTATCAAGAGGTTATAAAAGGGTTAATATCAAGTTGTCGGTTTCCTACCTCCAATAGGTGGCACTAGAGACCCTGTTCCTTTACATAAAGAAATGGTGGTCTGTTATATTTTCCATGGAGATATAAGGGGTGAAATATCTGCTTGCTGAGAATGCCATAAGGAGCCTTATAGGCCATGCAATGCTCTTCTGGGAAATTAAAGATGCAAATTTTATTTTCAGAGAGGAAGAGGAGTAAAACTCAAGCACCACCTATTGGAAGAAGCAATCCTTAAAGTCAATAGTGGCCCTTTATCGAGCCTTGTTAAATGACTTAGGAGTTCATGTTCTCTTCCTCTTTGAAGAGACAATTTTCATATTTAGTTGCCCAGAAGAGCAATGCATGGCCTTATAAGTCTCCTTAACCTGGCTTGGTAGCCTCCATAAAGAGAGACATTAACCTATAGACCCTGTCAGGCTTCTCATCCAGCCAAATTAGACCTCGTGCTTTGCACTGATGAGGGGCAATCAACCTGAAACATGGTTCTAAATAGGATAAAAGCCAAATTATACATTCAAAGTCATACGGCAAGCCTTGTTAAAGGGTTGATATGGTTTTTTTTTAGGATTGTTACTTCATTAGGTGGAACTAGAGTTCGCCTCTTCCTCCTATTTGAAGAGACAATTTGCATTTTCCATGGAGGCATGCAGATTACTTTAGGGTCTGTAATACAGCCCTGTATGAAATCTGGGCACTGATGTAGACTGTAATAACAACATTGCCGCCTGTGTAAGTCTATAGTTATATAATGCCAATTAATATCCAAACAGGGGAGTCTGAGATATGTTCATTCTGCTTCCGGAATCCTTATATTCTGTGGCATACTCTATCCATGGGCATTGTGGGGAAACGGACATTAACCATCCAAATCCCACCCAGCAGCTACTGATATCTATATTTGAACACTGTAAATATTATAAGCAAAATATGTCTTTTGGTGCAATTATATAGAATGCAAAAATGCAGCTATAATTACCAACAGTCTTTTTTTTTTATTCCGGTACAAGCGGAAAAAGTGACAGTTTTCTTGTTAGTAGAGAATATCTTGTCACTTTTAAATGTCGTAAAAAAAAACCAAAAGCACCTGCCTACAAGAAGAGATGAAAGGATTGACTTCATAGGCAAAAAGTAGTATTTTTCTAGAAAGTTGACCTGTTTCATGTACAATATTGTAAAGATGTGGGTGGAGAGCAGGGGACAGGGGCTCTTATGGTGCCTAGCTATCCCTATCCCACAGTTACCACTGATGGTGAGGATATCTGAGCCGCCTTAGATGCCCTACTCCTGACTATCCTTGATCTTATACTCCCCTCCCCAAAACCCCTGGGGAAATCCAGGGCAGGAGCAATAAAACCAACAGAAGTAGACAAACAGGGGAAACCAAATCACTATCTCACGGTAGAGGTATTAAGACAAAATGAGCTTAGGAGGGGAAAAAAAGCAGGAAGAAAACAATAAGACAACGGGAGAACTCCGCAACAACTCCACTCACAAAGTAATACAATCACCAGCAGGACTGGGATAAAACAGGACACGCACTGGTTTAGCAAAAGCTATAGTCTGCATGGGAAGACAGGCTCCACCATCTTAAAAAGGTGGGGAGTGACTGTGATGGATCACATGTTGTGGGAGACCTAAGGGGTAACCAGCAGGCTAGCAGAAATTAACTCTTACAAGCCCGATCACTAATGAGAACATGGTTGGTCAACGTCCGAGCCTGTCTGTGTAACCCAGACGCACCAAAGGAGGCATAGTGTAGCGTGTGAGATTCTGCAGTGTGAACAGCGTTAGATGGCACCATGACACTCATCGAGTTTAGAGCCAATCACTGTGTGACAAATATACCAATTTAAAGATATGTCAGTAGGATCAAACCCTCTTAGCTGTCTGTATCGGCATGTAGATCATAAAAAGATGAATACAATGATACATTGATATCTGTGATGTGATGTCTTATTCCAAATAAATCCATATTTTTATTAATATGTAAATGAGCTGTTAAGATCTATGGGCCGGACATAGATCTCCCTGAGAATCTGCCTCCAGAGATGATTGTAAATGAAAGGGGGCATTACCTGTGTGAGACAGGTAGATCAGGAGGGCAGACTGTCAGTCATTAAATGTCTCACACAGGTAATGACCATCTCAATTTACAATATTATAATTATAATATATTAATATATATATGTTGCAGGCAGATTCTCAGGAAAATCTGTCTCCAGCCCAAAGATCTTATCAGACCATTTATATGTTAATAAAAATGTGTATTTCTCTGGAAGAAGATGTCAGATTAAAGATTTCCAGGTATAATTTTATTCAAGTTTCTATGACATGCATGCCCACATAGATGGCTCAGGAGGGTTAATTCCACTGACAGATTCCCTTTAAAGGGTAACTATACTTTCAAGTAACCTATTATGATAAGCTATTCTGTGTGTGTGATATGAGAAATAGCACTAATACTCACCATTATAGAAGTTGTATTCTGTATTTTCAGCAGTTTTTCCTTCTGCAGGCTCTGTTTTAACTTGTAACTGATTTTAAGCTGGTAGGGGACACTATATAGCAGAACTGTGCACTGTAGATGGGAATCCAGCTCTGGAGTGAGGTATAAGACTTGTTAGAAAGCTCAGCACAATCTTTCTGTGTCTCACTCTTCTTCTCATTCCCCATCCCCTCCAATAGACAATAGTCGGAGGTGTAACCAGACAGCTCATTATGCTGTTAGTTCACTTTGTGTTGCGCAAGACTGTGTTAAGTTGTTTTTTCAGAGTTGATGAGTTCAGAAGAGAAAGAAACATATTTCTCTGATCAGATATGTCTGAAAGGTTGGTGTATTTGATTGCAATATTGATTCATGCTATGTTTGCTGACCATGTGATGCCCATTTAAGTTAAGGATTATAAAGAATAATCTTGACCATTGATACAGTGGCATGCAAAAGTTTGGGCACCCCTGGTGAAAATTACTGTGAACAGTTAAGGAAGTTCAAGGTGAAATTATGTCTAAAAGGCTTACAATTAAATATGACACATTCCTTTTTTATTGTAGGAAAAAAATGGTTTATATTTTAAAATGAACAAAAAAGGAAAGTAGGCTGATGTAAAGGTTTGGGCACCCTGCATGGTTACTTCGCAACACCCCCTTTGGCAAGTATCACAGTTTGTAAACTTTTTTGTAGCCAGCCAAGAGTCTTTCAGTTCATATTTTAGTGATTTTCATCCATTCTTCCTTGGAAAAATCTTCGGGTTCTGTGAGATTCCTGGCTCATCTTTCATGCACTGCTCTTCCTTGGAGACGTCTTCCAGTTCTGTGAGATTCCTGGCTTGTCTTGCATGCACTGTTCTTTTGCGGTCTAGCCACAGATTTTCTATGATGATCAGATCAGGGGACTGAGAGACATTGTAAAACCTTCAGCTTGCTTCTTTTGAGGTAGTCTCTTATGCATTTTGACACGTTTAGGATTATTATCCATTTGTAGAAGCCATCCTTTTTTCTCCTTTTTTCATCTTCAGCTTTTTACAGATGATGTTATATTTGCATTAAGAATTAGTTGAAATTGCATTGAATCTATTCTTCCCTCTACCCATGAAATGTTCCTGGTGCCATTGGCTGCAACACAACCACAAAGCATGATTGATCCACCCCCATGCTTAATGGTTGGAGAGATGTTTTTTCCTGAAATTCTGTGTTTTTTTTCTCTCCACACATACCTTTGATCATTATGGCCAAATAATTCTATCGGTCCACAGGACTTGTTTCCAAAATACATCAGGCTTGTTTAGATGTACTTTTTCATATGTATGACTCTGAATTGTATAATGAGGATGCAGGAGAGGTTTTCTTCTGATGACTCCTCCATGAAGGCCATATTTGTGTAGATGCCTATGAAGAGTAGAACAATGTACCACAACTCCAGAGTCTGCTAAATCTTCCTGAAGGTTTTTTACATTCAAACAGGGGTTCTGATTTGCCTCTCTAGCAATCCTACAAGCAGCTCTCACAGAAATTTTGCTTGGTCTTCCAGATCTTATCTTAACCTCCATTGTTTCTATTAACTGCTATTTCTTAAAGGGAACCAGTCAGGTGCAATATGCACTCAGAACCACGAGCAGTTCTGGGTGTATATTGCTAATCCCTGCCTAACTGTCCGTGTATCTAATAGGAAACATAAAGAGATCTTTAGAAAAAGTATTTCTAAAGATTCTTAATAATATGCTAAAGATGACAGGGACTAGTCATAAGGGCGTTACTTCCCCCGACTAGTCCGCCCTCTTAGCAGGTTAGTACGCACACAGGGGCTTGCTAATACGCTATTCAATGCAGCATCAGCAGTGGTGATGCGCTTACCTGTGTCCACAGTGAACGCTGAAGCTGAATGCCCGTACTTCCGGCTATTTGATAAAACTGGCACCTTTAAAACTGTCTAGTCTATGTTTGCAGTAATATTAAGTATGATGATACATATTCCTCATTGTGTCCATTAAACACCACATGGACGGTTGTTCTGCTTTCCTAGTCTAAAGGGTGCTTTACATGCTGCGACATCGCTAACGATATATTGCCGGGGTCACGTCGTTAGTGACGCAAATCCGGCGCCGTTAGCGACATCGCAGCGTGTGACACCAATGAGCGCAAAAATGTGAAAAATCGTTGCTCGTTGACACGTCGTTCATTTCCTTAATATCGTTGGTGGTGCATGCCGCTGGTTGTTCGTCGTTCCTGCGGCATCACACATCGCTGTGTGTGACGCCGCAGGAACGACGAACATCTCCTTACCTTCGTCCACCGGCAATGAGGAAGGAAGGAGGTGGGTGACATGTTCTGGCCGCTCATCTCCGCCCCTCCTCTGCTATTGGACGCCTGCCGTGTGACGCTGCAGTGACGTCGCTATGACGTTGAACGCCCCTCCCCCCTTGAAGGAGGGATTGTTTGGCGGTCACAGCGACGTCGCTGTCAAGGTATGTGCGTGCGACGCTGCTGTAGCGATAATGTTCGCTACGGCAGCGATCACCAAATGTCGCATGAGCGACGGGGGTGGGTGCTATTGCGCACGACATCGCTAGCTATCGCTAGCGATGTCGCAACGTGTAAAGCACCCTTAAATGTCAAATCAATCTAGTTACTGTATATATCAATTCACCCAATGCTGATTGACTGCTGCATAACTTAGCAAGTTTGCAATGTAGGAGTCTAGAAAAGTTATATAACTGCTACAGGGGGAACAGGCCAATGTGTTTGCTTCATGAAAGCTTCTGTATTCACACTGCTCATTGGAACTTTACTCCAAAACAGCTCAACTCAAGGGCAACCTCTACACTAAAGCCTGCTTTACACATTGCAATTTCGCATACGATATCGTATGCGATTTGCAACACCCCCATCATATGTGCGGCACGTTCAATTTGTTGAACGTGCCGCACAAACGATTAACCCCCGTCACACGTACTTACCTGTCCATACGACCTTGATGTGGGCGGCGAACGTCCACTTCCTGGAGTGGGAGGGACGTTCGGCGTCACATCGACGTCACATGGCAGCCGGCCAATAGAAGCGGAGGGGCGGAGCTGAGCGGGACGTAAATATCCCGCACACCTCCTTCCTTCCGCATTGTCAGCCGGGAGCTGCAGGACGCAGGTAAGCTGCAGTTTATCATTCCCTGGGTGTCACACACTGCGATGTATGCTACCCCGGGAACATTGAACAACCTGCCGTTCAATTTTAGAGAAAGGTACGATGTGTATGCGATGAACGGATTTTAGTTCAATCCTAATCGCACGTACCTGTCACACACTGCAATCTACTTACGATGCCGGATGTGCATCACTTACGACATGACCCCGCCGACACATTGTAAGATATATTGCAGCGTGTAAAGCGGGCTTAAGTGCAGTTCATAAAATGACCCTGGGTACCATTGTCATTTAGTTCATTACTGGATCAAACCAAACCATCCAATCCACCGCGCGGACCATAGAGCAGCTAACCTCTGGCTACACACTGGTCACCATTCCCTCCCAGGTTCTATTAGGCCCAACATTTCTCTCTTTAATCCTACATCATGTTGACTCTCCAACAAACTAATGTATCTCTTACAATTGTAGGATGGAACGGACGCCAGGCCATGGGGGCTCCACACTCCTATTCCAGAGAGAGTCAGTGTCTGTGTAGGTCTTCGGGTGGGGTGTGTGACACTTGCTATTATTTTCGGGTTGGTGGCCATCACCCTACTTTCGGTCCCAGTCATAGACGCAGTAGACAAACACGTGACACTGGGGATCTCTTGGTAAACCAAAGTTGAACAGCTTATTTTTCTTTTCATCATTATGACAGATATGGCGTCACTCCTACGGTTCTGTTGCTGTTTTCTCTGGGGACTCTCTCTCAACCTATCCCCGCTATCTTGGAACTAGTCTGCAACCTGCCAGGCCTGTGCCTTCATTCTCTCACTCATAATCTCACTGCTGTCCACTTCCAGGCCCCAACAGCTGGCTAGTCAGAAGACTTCCCTGAGGTGAGTCGTAGGCTACGGACATTTAGGAGATTACCTCAAGGTTCCTTACCTCACTGGCCCTTACTCCATGCGGTGTCTTTAGTCCACAAACTCTTCTGCAGAACTGACTCCCGACAAGGCCCATCTCTTTAACCAACCCACTGGCCATCTGTCACACCTCCTATCTTATCTAACATCTAATCTGACACTGCTCCTCTCTGATAGCTAGGTAGTGACATCCTCTACCTGGTCATGGCTTTGCTACATCGGGGCCCTGTACTATACTATTTGCAACAGTAACTCTACTACATGCTACTTATCATTCTCCACTCTGCTTTATCTGACTAATACACATTGTTAACACATTTACAGCACGTAACACATTACACTTTACACAACCATACACTTTACATTGTAGGGGGCTTGACCACCCCATACACAGTCACAACCAGATTCTGGAAACTGTATATGATGATACAATAATAAATACAATACAATACAATACAAATAAATAATAAATACAATAATGCAGTCTTACATAGGATGACAGATTTTTGGTTATATTTTTATTTATTTTTTAATAATCCCCAATATAAATGGAAATACAAAATAAGCGCCATCAGCCCTTTATTGTGTTATATGCCTTATGTAAACAAGTCAATCCAGAATCAACAATTTTGGAGTAAATCATATGAGGATCATTACGAGCCTGCTGTAGGCTGGAAACATGTAGGTATAAAGAACATAGCAGGTGTTCTAAAGGGTTGAGCTGTCAGGGTGTGAAAAATCTTAAAGTACTGACCCTCGGGTGTGTAAAGTTATCTGTGTTTATTACTATTTCACTTGTGCTCGGAACAGTCGTTTACGGGAAAAAAAGCAATATGTGCTTCCAAGCCGCAAAGAGATAAAAAATAGTCCTTGGTGGTCTTAAAACCAGGACCCCAGCGCTGCACAGTACTGACCACTGAGTCAAGTTTCCTGGTGTACAGACTATGCTTTATGTAGCTGCAGTAGCCCAGCACTATGAGACCAGTAAAATCCTCTTCTGGCTTCTAGTTATAATCTCGGCACCTAAGTCCGTCTTTGGCACAGTGGATGGGGTCCGCCATGCTTACATTTCTACAATAGGACACCAATTGGTTAAACAGCTCACAGATTAGGCTTCTAGTCTCAACAAGATGTAGACTTTTACTGATATAAGAGAATGTTCAGAAACATCACAAACTGCAAGAAATAAAAAAGTTCTTGTGAAGTCACCACTAGGGGGAGCCGAAACACCGGTGAATTAGAGTCAGAACTTGGGAACACAAGGTAAGGCAAGAGTAATCATTGTACTAGCAGGGTGAGAGCCGAGAGGTGTAGCTGATACCAGGGAGCAGATGAAGACAGCGTCGGGGACGAGCCAGAAATCGGAGACCGCGATGTAGCGTTAGTGATAGAGGGCAAGCAGAACCAGGGTCAGTCACTAGCCGAGGTCTGAACTGGTAGATCAAGACGTAGGGGGGAGGGATACTGGGAAGAAACAGGTAACTGGGAGCAGGAGGGAGACACACAAAGAAGGGGGCCGGAGGCAGGAAGGACAGACTGGATAGGGAGGCTGGAGGTCAGTTAGGATGGATGACAGAGGGGGGCAGAATCAAGAGCACTCATTGGAACCAGGCAAGCACGCTGAGAAGTAGGGCTATAACTGGCAATGCTCCAGGAGAAACCATGCTGAGATAAAGCAGCATGGGTCTGAAGCAAGGCCCCACAGAGCAAGCAGTGCCCACCAGACTTAAGCCTGCAGGGACCAGCAGCAGTCATGACAGTTCTTACACATGAGATGCATCTATGACATATGTGTGATCAGTGGTCGTACAGGGGGTTAGAGAGGGTTTGCCAGCTTTTTTGTGCCACTAAGGACTTATCCACATGCTTGTGTTTCACATATGTGTCCTGTTTATTGTTTGTTTGTTTTTTTTACAACGGAAAACACATTGTCACATTTTAGTCTATGGCACTTTTCCCATTAACTTTTTTTTTTTTAAGGACTGTTGGTCCACAAATAAATGAAGGAACTATATCCAAATGGCAGACAACACTCTTTTTTTTTTTTTTTTTTATTGAAGCTGCATCCAAGGCACCAGGGATCTTCGGTGCTCTCCCTAGTCGAAGCCAGGGGACAGCCTTTGTCTTGCTCCGTGTCCACCTAGTGGAGTAGGGAGCTCTGTATGGTGTTTGTTTTTCAGCCAAAGCCAACCAGACCTCCACCCAGGGTGTTGGTTTTTCAGCCCAAGGCTGACCAGACCTCCGACCAGGGTGTTGATTTCTCAGCCCAAAGCTGACCGGACCTTTGGCCGGGCTTATAAAAATTTCACTTTCTAGGATAGGGGGGTGTGCTTAGAAAGTATGAAAGACAAGGTGTGGTGTGCTATGGAGGTTGAGATTCAACTGGGATGCCAATCCAATAAGTTCAGACTCCCACCAGGGTGACCAGTCCTGGGGCACATTGCATCATAACCCTCACACTTACCCAGCCTAATGGCCTCGATCCTGGGGGGCCATGGTTTCCACTGAATGGATATATTAGCCACCTGGCGTACTAACAAAAGCAACAACCCCAGCATGCATAATGTACCAATCTACTAAAGTCGCCAGGGACAAAACCACTTTTTCGAAAGGTACTACACTTAATCTTAGCCAAATGACCGACCACACTCATGTCAGTAAAGGGGTCAACACACAAATTCCATCACTGTTACATCTGTGTGATGTTTGTTTAATGGTCTATGGAGGAATGTTTCTCCTTGTGGAGAGCTCTAGGTTGGTGTAAGGAGACTTATAGGCCATGGAATGCTTTTCTGGGAATTTAAATATGCAAATAACTTCTACAGAGCTCTACTGCAACAACTGGAAGCAGTAATCCTAAAAGTCAATATCGACCCTCTAATGAGACTTGCCATAAGTATAAGAAGCCAAATTAGAAACTCAATTTGCAGACGTGTTTAAACATGTTTGCCCCTCATCAGTGCAAATAGGAGATCTGATTTGGCTGGATTGGACGACTGACGAGGATGTAAGGGTACTTTCACACCTCCGGTTTTTCTTCTGCGGCACAATCCGGCACTTTGCAGGAAAATCGCAACCGGTTTTTTTTGCTGCCGGTTGCAATTTTCCTGCATAGACTTTAATTAGTGCCGCATTGTGCCGCATGGCCTTGCGTTCCATCCGGTTTTTGCCGCATGCGGCAGATTTAGCCGATGCGGCGGCCAGATGGAACGTTGCCTGGCACGTTTTTTCGTGCGGCAAAAAAAACCGCATTGCGCCGCATTCGGCCGATGCGGCGCATCTCTCAATGCATGCCTATGGCGGCCGGATGCGGCGCGATGCGGCAAATACCGCATTCGGCCGCCGCATGCGGTTTTTGCCACTGCGCATGCTCAGTGGCATGCCGCAAGCGGCAAAAACCGGGCGGGCCGCAAAGGAAAAACTTATGCAAAGGATGCGGTGTTTTCACCGCATCCGTTGCATAGCTTGCACAGCCGGATTGAGCCGCAGGGCTCAAGCCGGATGTGTGAAAGTAGCCTAAGGGGGAACATTTCTCTTTTTAGAGTGACATGGAAATTAAATATGCAAATAGCCTTTTCAGAGAGAGAGAGGATTTCAACTGTAGCGCCACCTATTGGCTGTAGCAATAAAGTTTGGCTTTTCATCATTTGTGATGTGCTAATGCTCATAAAATAGTCGATATTGACTTTTAAGATTCAAGAGGATATTTGCATGCTGTCTGTAGCTCGGGTGTGTGAATTCGGCCCATACTGTCAATTTATTTAAGCATTTCCTCAGCCTTGAAAAGCAATATGGCCACCATGCTACCTCAGTTAAGGTAAAAAAAAAGTGAGGCTGCTTATTTGTTTGGGAGCCTATGTCTTTTATATTGCATATTGTGAAGTGTGATGTGCACTTGGTCTCATGGTATGGTGAGCTGCTCTATTAGCTGTCAGTGAGAATGATGGCGTCCTGGGCAGACACAGGAGGAGATGCCAACATCAATCTGGGCCTGGCCTATGTGGTAGTTAGGCTTGATTGACAGAATCTTTCTGGTATCAGAGTAGTAGGCTGGGATAGTGGCTGGCTGGTCTAGCCATGGAAGAGACAGCTTGTAGGGTTATGTCTGGCTGCCTCTGAGATATTTGGGCAGATTTCATTGTTGGGCTGGAATGAAGTCACTTTTGATCTTTTAATAAGTCAATTTGTTCCAAATAATAAGATGATGACCAGGGGAAGACCCAGTTGTACTCATATGACTATTACAGAGGTTGTCTATTTTTTTATTAAAGGGGATATGTCAGCAGTTTTTTGTTATGTAACTTATGAGCAGCATGATGTAGGGGCAGAGACACTGATTCCACTTACTAGGCTGTTTTGCTGTTTCAATAATATCACTGTTTTATCAGCAGGAGATTATCACTACAGAACCAACCCTGCCACTGTACATTGGTTCACTCTGTGTACAATCAGTGGTGTGGGCAGGGTTATACACAGCTCAGCATTCCGAGCTCAGCAGAGGAAACGATATTATCACAACTGCTGCACCCAGTAAACAAAGTAACAAATCACAGGAATCAGGGTCTCCACCTCTAGATCATGCTCCTGTCAGATTACATAGCAAAAACCTGCTGAAAGATTTTTCAGCAATTGGGTAAAATTGCAAACTGATGTAGACACAAGCAACTTATGAATTTACTGCTATAAAAAATCCTTACGAATGTAGAGCTTTTTTAATTTTATAGCCTATGGTTGGCTAGGTTGTTCACCTCTGACACACTGCAGTGGTGGCTGTCGGTTTCCTAGGCAAGGAGCATGCACTTGCAAGCTCTTTGCTACATTCAGCCATCTTCAGTGCCCCTGCTCTCCTCCAATTCAGCACAGGCCTAGAATGGGTAAATGAGCGTCTAATCGCGCTGTGAAGCTTTCATTTTCCACTACACTTCAATGACTGCATTGTGATAATTATTATATTATAATGTTTTAATTCAATATCGGCACATTTTGATACATGTGACCCTGCTATAATGTATATTGGAATTGCTGCTGCTGATATACAATGCTGCATTTTTTAAAAACACTGGGTATATTTTTGTGTGTGTGTATGTATGTATGTATGTATGTATGTATGTGTGTGTGTGTGTATATATATATATATATATATATATATATATATATATATATATATATATATATATATATATATATATATATATATATATATAAAATATAATTTAGCTGTAGTATCCGGCGTTGCCCAGGATAGTAACTAAGTGTCTCTTTCTCTCTCCCACTCTTGCTCTCGGTCTGTCTGTCTCTCTCCCCGTTCATCTCTATCTCTCCCTCTCTCTTTCTCTCTCTGTCTGTCTTTGTATGTCTCTCTCCCTGTGTGCCTGTCTCTCTTTCTGTCTCTATCTACGTCTGCTTCTTTCTCTCTCTGTCTGTCTGTCTCTGTCTATCCATTTTTGTCTCTCTGTCTATCCGTCTCTCGCTGTCTGCCTCTGTCTTTCCCTTTCTTTGTGTTTTTCTGTCTCTCTCTATCGTCTTTCCACCATCATAATATTACCTCACACATAAGCTTCTTATACTAACAATGTCTTTAGTTGCCTATAGCAACTAATCACAGCTCCTATTAATGACCTGTAGCTCCCACAGGGAAAGAGACAGAGAGACAGACAAAGTCAGGCGGGGAAAGAGAGTCAGGTGGGGAAAGAGACACACCGATAGAGACAGGGAGACTGATACAGAGACAGAGACAGACACACAGAGACAGACTAGGAAAGAGACAAACAGAGACAGACAGACAGAGACAGACAGAGACTGGGAAAGAGACAGTTACTCTCCCGGGCAATGCCAGATACTACAGCTTGTATATATATATATAATATCATCATGGCAACAGAACAATATTTTACTGTCCTTTCTTGGTGGTGCTTGGTTACATCTCTGTTGCATATGTAGAGATCTACTGTAATACATTATGACAAAATTCTATAACCAGATTGAAAAGTGCGGCATTTTCATCTGTCCTCAGCAAAGTATCCAAATTGTGTATCCTAGATTTATGCGATATTATTGGCCGAATGTAGCTGCGATTTACAAGAAGAAGCTGTTTTTGTTTGTAGAGGTGTCATGAAGGATTTCAAGGCAGGAAGCCTGAGCCGTAGAGAACGCACACGGGGAAGTTCTCGTTCATGCCAGCTGGTTCAAAACTACAAAGACCACGGAACAAATAATGTCAGCTCAGAACATCCTTGCAAGTTTGAAGTTGTTTGCGACCCCTCGGGCTGTTATGAAGTTCAGGAAAATAATGTGAAATGAGCTGCAGCTATGGAAACCTCTTCCCTGCCACTCGGATTTACTGCTTTTCGGGGCTAAGTGGAACGTTGATGGTTGTTTAGCTGGATCTATTGTAATGCTGTGACCTCCAGGGAGTTTTCATAAGGAATTCTGGAGCTTTTCTGAATAATTACTGCAGATTAGCAAGAACCCATAGTAATTACATAAATATTAACATTTAATAAGAAATACTAATGCAAAGTTCATAGACTTTGGCTGCATAGGCGCACGGGCAGTTATTTTCTGGTGTGCAATCGCCAATACATTAGATAAGGGATGTGACCCTATAATGCACATTAATATATTTACCCTTGGCAACCAATATATTAGAACAATGTATCCACATTATACAGCCACTTATACCTCCAACAAGGACTTATACCTCCAGCAGGAAACTTATGCCTTCAACAGGGAATGTATAACTCCAGTGGGTAATTTATACCTCCAACAGGGAACTTCTACATCCAACAGGGAACTTCTACATCCAACAGGGAACTTCTACATCCAACAGGGAACTTCTACATCCAACAGGGAACTTCTACATCCAACAGGGAACTTCTACATCCAACAGGGAACTTCTACATCCAACAGTGAACTTCTACATCCAACAGGGAACTTCTACACCCAACAGGGAACATCTACACCCAACAGGGAACTTGTACCTCCCAGAGGGGAACTTTTTATTCTAGTTCTAATATGGAGAGGCAGGTTGGATATCCAAATGCTGCTCCATTTATACTATATGGAGCTGGAGGAAATAAAGGAGATAAGCTCTTGGCAGCCCCATAGGAGATTAATTGAGTGGTGTTCAAGCATTTACTCTGTTGTTGGTTTATGGGGATGAAAATTTTCCATTCTTCCAATCAATGTGGGTGCCAGAGATCGGACACCCACTGATTACCAAATTATCACCAATTCTGTGGGTAGGTGACAACTTCTCTTCACTGAACAACACCCACCATTAAAGAAGTTCTCCCAAGAAATGTTTTATTTGCTAAACCTGTCTAAATAAATGTGTATTGTGTCATAAAATACTTACCGATCGCGATCTTCCCCGGTCTCCATCGTCGCTTCTTTCCTCTTCTCTTCTCAAACACTTGACTGAAATTCCAACTCTTTGGATCACACCTCATCCTGACGCTCCATAGGCTTATATTATAAAAGCCACTTCTGGTCACAGAACACTGCGTGATCCGGAGAATATGAGTTTATCACTTGAGAGAGAGGAAGACCAGAAGACCAGAGCGGAGCAGGAAACTGGGGTACACAGTGATCAGTGAGTATTTCATTGCACTCAAATTGCGCAACACACGTACTTAGGCAGGTTTAGCAAATAAAAAAATGCTAAGGAGTGTTTCTTTAAAGAGGTCTTCCACTACTTTTACATTGATGGCCTGTCCTTATGACACCCGTTACCCCTGCTGATCAGTTGTTCTTGGTGCCAACAGGCGCTCAGAAATGCTCCGTTCTTGAGCTGTCCCGTCTTCTGATAGTGGCCGCTACCGGGTATTACACATCCGCTTCCTATTGATTTAAATGAGATGTGGATGTGCAGTACCTAGCCGCAGCCACAATCAGAAAATGGGGCAGCTCCGAATTTGAGCATTTCTGGCCACAAGCTACCGCTGCTGGAACCTGGAAAAGCTGATCGGTGGGAGTGCCAGGTGTTGGACCCTGGCCTATCAGACATTGATGACCTTCCCGTTAGGTCATCAATGTAAAAATAGTGGACAACCTCTTTGAGTAAAGGCTATGATCAGAAAATCCAAAATCTCCATGCCTAATTGTGTCTCATTCATAGAATTTATAAAAACAGGGCCAAACCCTGACCGTTTTTGACTTAGTTACCTAATAAAACATTGTAATGTCTGATATTGGATATGTTAAGATCAGTCTTGTTCACCAACTTAGATTATCTGTCACATATAAGCAATTGTATTCCCTTCAGTCCCTGTGTGTTGTCTTTTAGTCCACCCTCTAAAACTGGTCTGCAATGAATAAGTTAGCAGAATACATCAATTAAAAATGGAACCGCTGCTCTTCTCTTTTAGATCATTTAGGTAGAAGATCTGAGGCACTCTCCATTCCATAAAATTCCTTTATGTCAGGTGAAAATTAATCAGAACAGTGGACACCATTGATAGTGTGGATAACAGTGGTTTGTGCTACATGTGCTTTTTCCAGGTCCTTTCCGCTCCCTCAGACAAACTTTTAGGAGTACCGATGTGATGTCATTTCTTTGAGCTTTTCTCCATCCCTCTGCTTGTCCATTTATCTTTAAATATAGCCATTGGTCCTCCAATCATCCAATGGAGGTCAAAAGAGGGTCATAATTACATACTGCAGCCGCAGTGTGAACGTTTCCTTAGGCCTCATTCACACCATCCAGTTGGAATTCAATTGATAGAAGCACAATAACTAACCAAAATCAGGAATTGAGACAGAAAATCAAACCATAGATGACCATAAATTTAGTGATGTGTAATAATGAGAAATGACACAGATAAAAGTATTGCACACATGAGGAAAGAGATGCAAAACGCCATGGAAAGTCATGACACCAGCTGAAATCGATGAGGAATTAGAAATCAATCATGTTACTTAGTGAAAAATAATATCCGCTGGATTCATTAATGGCGTATAAAAAGATGTCTCTACCAAGGTACCACACAAGAAACATCTCATGATGGGTAAAACCAATGAGCTGTTTGAAGACCTTCATAACCTTATTGTTGCAAAATATACCGATGGCATTGGTTGAAGAAGAATTTCTAGTGAGCTCTGTTGGGTCAATAATCTAGACCATAATCTAGTCCATAATCTCTGTTGGGTCACCATAAACCAGCCGCTATCAGGTGCTCCCTGCAAGATTTCAGACAGAGGAGTGAAAATAATTTTCAGAAGAGTTGTCCAAGAGCCAAGAACCACCTATGCAGAGCTACAGAAAGACCTGGAATCAGAAGGTACAATTATTTCAAAGAAAACAGTAAGTAATACTCTCAACCTCCACGGCCTGTACACCCCACAAGACTATGTTGCTAAAGAAAATGTAGGTTTAAGCACATTTAAAGTTTTTTCAACAACGTTTAGACAAGCCTGTGAAATACTGGGAGAACATTGTCTGGTCAGATGAGACCAAAATTAAACTCTTTTGGATGTCGTTATACAGACCATGTTTGGAGGCCAAAAGGCAAATCGCCCAAAAAACATCATACCAACAGTGAAGTTTGGAAGTGGGAACATCATGGTGTGAGGCTATTTTTCAGTGTATGGCACTGGCAAACTTAACATAATTGATGGAAGGATGAATGGACAAATGTACTGAGATAATCTTGATAAAAAATCTGCTGCCATCTACCAGTATGATGAACATGAAACAACGGTGGACATTTCATCAAGAAAATGATCCCAAATACACAGCCAAGGAATCTCTCAATTGGTTTTCAGAGAAAATAAAGCTGCTCAGGATGGTCCTGCCAATCACCGGAGGTAAATCCAATAGAATATTTATGGAAGGAACTAAACCTCAGAGTTTATAGAAGGAGCCCATGGGACCTTCAGGATTTGAAGAGTGTTTGTGTGCAATATTGGCCAAAATCACACCTGAGCAATGCATACTACTAGTTTCTCCATGCAGGAGGCATTTTGAAGCTTCATCACCAACAAAAGCTTTTGTACGAAGTAATAAATGTCAGTAAGCAAGTTCATTACTTTTTCCCTGTGCAATTTCTCATTATTACACATTATTTATAGACCTCTATGGTTTGATTTCATTGGATGTGTGGATCGGATGGGTTGTTACCGACATCTGGTGAGAATTTCATGTCAATAGCATCTTTTAGAAATCTATTTACTTAAAAAATTGGTGACATGTTCAATACTTATTTCAGTAAAACTCAGTACTACAGTACATTTTTTACCGCGGAGCTATACAATGCCAAGAGTAGAGAGCACTTTTTTATTTTTTTATTTTAAAGAGGTCCATGCAGCTCTCTTGGTGACCTAATACAGCTACGCACAGAGCCATATTGTCTCATTGACCATGAGGCCTAAATCAGGTTTCACAGAACTAAAATAAAATGTTATAGTAGCCAAGCTCCATAGAAACTAGATTGACACTATGTAAGATAAAAGCTTTCATAGCAGGAGAATAACAGCAGATAGAAAAACCATCAATTGCAAACTTGCTTATTTTAATAACAATTTTAAAACATGGGAATTTTCCTTTAAGGAAGCCAGTAAAGGTATAGGTGTAGTATATACAATGGCTCACAATGCAGGTCCATTAATTATTATAGTGATTGGAACGTGTTTGTACATCATAAATATTCTATAGTGTATTATCTTATCCCAGAATCAGGCTATTTCTCTCCGGGCGCTTCCAATGAATGCACTTTCACATCAGGTTGCTGTAATAGCCTGTGTAGAAAATATTGTCCCTCGGAGGCATAAATCACCTGGAACCTGTTCAGCACAGTTCCAGATGATACAGTGTTGGCCTGCTTGGTTATGTAAGTGAAATCAGAAGTAAATCTAAAATGCAGACGTGTCATATTAGTTGCCAGGACTTTCTTCTTCATCCTGCCCTGTAATATCTAACGTTCACTTTTTTTAATTTTATCATTTTTGAAAAAGTACAATTTTGGCAGTAATAGTCACCTCTTCTGCCAGTCCCCACAGATACACTGCTCCTGATTAGAAACAAATCCATAGCTGGAAACTAATGGGGGATGTAAATGCGTGTAAGGATAAGGTAAACATTGTCTTCTCCTTAAAGTGGAATAAACAAACTGCACTTTAGGCCGTTGTCACACTTGTGAATGTCTCGCGTGCGTAACGAGGCGTATCACCTGGCACGGTCTACTGCTCTCCGGACAGGAGCGTTTAGCTCCATGTATTTCTATGGTTCTGTCCGGAGAGCAGCAGACCATGCCAGGTGAAGCGACTCTATTCTTGTGCCCGTCACTCGCAAGTGTGACACTGGTCTCATTCGCACTCTCCGGGTCCAGCTCTGAGCCTCCTCTACTACTGCCGGTGTCTGTTATTGTCTGCAGCACTAACGTCACAGAGTTCACCGTCTTTGTCCGATTGACAATATAAGCTGTTCAGAGCTACTGAGCTCACTGACTGGCTGCAGCGCTGTCACCATGGCGTCAGCACTGCAGACAATAAAGAACTCAGGGAGCAGCGTGGAAGACTCCTCGCTGGATCCGAGGAGGGTGAGTAAAGCTTGGTTGTTTTTTTAAAATGAACAAGGAATTTCTCAAATGAGAAAACCACTTAGGCCACATTCACACCTTGGGTTTTTAGTGAGTTTTTACCTCAGTATTTGTTGCCAAAACCAACAGTGGGTAGAAAATGCAGAAGTGGTGCCCGTGTTTCTATTATACTTTCCCTCTGATTGTTCCACTCCTGGTTTTGGCTACAAATACTGAGGCAAAAAACTCACTGAGTACTCAATGCGTGCAAAAGGCCTTAAAGACTGCCTGGACACTTTGTGTAGAGCGGTGGAACGGTCAGATGGGCCACAGATCTATGCAGTGCTCTGGTAGAGTAACTAGGTAGAAGGGATAGCAATTTCCATGGGTATCAGCTTATAGGAGAGGGTGTAGGTGTTGTGGAAAATAAATACTGCTAGCTCCATAGTGCTGGTCAGAGAGGACTGCTTGTCATCAAACAGCGAGTATGTGACTGAAAGATCTGCCATAGGTGGTGATAGCAAGAAGGGCTTATCTGCATGCCATGGATCACAAGATGGGTTGGAAGCTGTGTACATGGATGGGGTTACTAAGTAACCGATGGGCATGGGTCATCTTAAGTTCTGACAGTGAGTCACAATTGAAGATGTAGAATGGCGCAGGGTGGTAGTCGTGAGCGAGTGATTGACTCTAGACACCCCGGCACTCTGCATGAAAGACCTGATCCTGGCTGGATGTGTGGACTTGAAGTGTGGGCTGTATGCTCATACAGGCCGCATGTGGCTGGCAAGGGCCGGATAACTACTCGCTTCCACAAGGAGACCACCAATTCAGTTTCAACAACTATTTACTTAACGGTTCTTCAACCGCTTTATATAGGAGATAGTGGGCACATTTCAGTTATACACAGCATATTCAGATACATTTGCAGTTCCATCCAGATTATTTTCTGTTGTTATTGGTCCTGTAAATCCCAGCCTAACTAAACAGTCCAATCTGTGACTGTCACTTCTTCTGTTCTCCTACTTAGCAAGAAGCGGGACACAATTCCCATGACATCCCAACAGCGTGATTGGTTTTGTCAGGGAAATTAATGCACCAGAAACAGTCCACCTCCTTACTAATACATACCGGAGTCGTGCATTGTTGGCAGAGTGACCATCAGTGAGCTGGTTGAGGAAAATGTCCTGGATATTGGAGGGCTACTGGAGAGGAGACCTTTATCTCTGGAATGTGCCACTATGTGATGACTTTGAAGACTTCAGTCCTCAAAAAAGGATTGGTGAAATATTAAGGACTGTATGATCCCTTCAGCCCTGTGGGAAGTTATAATCATGCTTGTTTGGATTAAGTAAGTCCTTCAGTCTTGAAAGTGTGAAAGAAGCCTAACAGGCCACTTTAATACTTTCATCAGTTTTTTTCCATCAGACACAATCCGGAAAAAAACGTATAAAACTGATCCGGCGCCGGATCAGTTTTATCCCCATTGATTTGTATTAGCGCCGGATTGTGCCTGACGGCCTTGCGTTGCATTCGGCTTTTGCCGCATCAGGCGTAATTGCCTAATGCGGCGGCCGGATGGAAAGTCTCTTGTAACGTTTTTTGTCTCTGACAAAAAAACGCATCACGCCGGATCCGGTGCGATGCAGCGTGATTTACAATGGAAGCCTCCGGTGTAATGCAGCAAAAAACGGATGCGCCGGATTCGTTTTTTGACAGATCAGGTATACCGAATCCGTTAAAAAAAAAAAAGGATCCGGCGCATCAGTTTTTTCATATTCTGCTCCGGAATCGTTGCATCAGGCACAAGCCGGATTGTGCCTGATGCCAAAAAGCTGATGTGTGAAAGTAGCCTAAAACGTGTGAGACTGGCTGTCCTGAGGCCAGGGTGACTTAATTGTGATCCCATCTGGAAAGCTGGTAGACGTCCTGGGTTTCTCAGCTAAAGAAGTAACGGCCCCTGTTAATAAAAGTGGATAACGAAGAGCAGTGTCATTTACTGGTAAGAATGATGACTGACTACATGGTAATGTAAGATTAGGTGATATGCTTGATAGCTAGCTCGTATAAGAAGTTTTAAGTAATTCAATAGCAGATACTTAAGGCCCTGTCACACAGAGAGATAAATCTGCGGCAGATCTGTGGTTGCAGTGAAATTGTGGACAATCAGTGCCAGGTTTGTGGCTGTGTACAATTGGAACAATATGTCCATGATTTCACTGCAACCACAGATCTGCCAAAGATTTATCTCTGTGTATGACAGGGCCTTAAGGATGTTGTGCAGGCACCTACCCTAATGGGAGAGTGCCTTAAATATATAGTGCGTCTCTGCCACAAGCTAAAAGGCATTTCCTGGAAATAGCACACCAGCTCTTTAAGAGGAGGGTACCGGTGTCACACTTGCGAGTGACGCACCCTAAGCATATTCCAGAGAAACCTGGGCTGTGAAAACAGGTACCAGAAGGGGAAGGAGACTGCAGCACACGTGGACGGCTGGAGGAGTGCGGGTGAGCATGAGACCTGGCTGGGGCGGTGAGTAGGTCGGGGTCCCTTCAGGGACAACGGTGCTACACCTCTTTTAAGTTTAGTAACGTACAAGACTGTTTTGCACCTTCTAAGCTTAATGCTCCATTAGGTTGGCTTGTAACCATCAAGTACTCGTGCCTCCTTGTAAAATAAAGCAGACTGATTGTCACTAGATTATTCATTCTTAAATGGAAATTCTGCAAACCTCTCTTACATGAGATTGACATACAAGTTAATTCATTGACTATACATTTATGTATATTTTTGCATAAATAAACCCATTCTTTCCCACATACTGAAAAAAAACCCCATTTGATATATTTCACACCAACGCGCTAAATGTTTGACCCAGATTTGCTTTGGATTTTACACTTTAAAAATCCGCATTACACCCGAAGATTTGCATACATTATTTCCGTTGCTTGTTTATGGGATTTTGACATATCAATTGTGTACATTTGCATTGTATTCTATTTTCCTGAATCAGCTTCCAGGAATTGTATACAGACCCGTGCAACATAGGGCCGTGCATTATCATAATGCAACATGAGGTGATGGTGGATGGATGGCACAACAATGGGCCTTAGAATCTCGTCACGGTATCTCTGTATCATGCCTGCCCATACCATAACCCCACTGCCACCATGGGCCATTCAATTGGTAACATTAACGTCAGCAAACTGCTCATCCATACAACGCCTGCAGTCTGCCATCTGCCCTGTAGAGGGAAAATCGGGAGTCATCCACAAAGAGAACCTCTCCAATGTGTCGGACGTCATAGAATGTGAGCATTTGCCCACTCAAGTCGGTTACAACGACAAACAGCAGTCAGGAGGAGACCAGATGAGGATGATGATCAGTAGATGAGGAGTAGATGAGCTTCCCTGAAGCAGTGACTACCAGTTTGAGCAAATTGAAGCTGTCTCTATGGCTGGTCTCACATGATATTGGAGGTGAAGATGCCGGATGTGGAGGTCCCGGGCTGCTGTGGTTACATGTGGTCTGCAGTTGTGAGGCCGGTTGGATGTACTACAAAATTCTCTGTTCATTTCTCTACCATAAGACATCTCCAAATGTGTTTCCTTCAACTTATGAACAACATCTCTGATGGACATTCCTGCAGTCAGCATGCCAATTACACGCTCCCCCAAAACTTGCTACATTGTGCTGTGTAATAAAACTGCACATTTTAGAGTGTCCATTTATTTTGGCCAGCCTAAGGCACACCAGTGCAATAATCATGCTGACCAGCCTAAGGCACACCTGTTAAATAATCATGCTGACCAGCCTAAGGCACACCTCTGCAATAATCATGCTGACCAGCCTAAGGCACGCCTGTGCAATAATCATGCTGTCTAATCATCATCTTGATATGCCACACCTGTGTTGTGGAAGGATTATCTTGATAAAAGAAAAAATCTGCTGCAAATACTTGAAAGTTGGAAGGAAAAACGCTGCACAAAATACACACATTTTGTTGGGTCACTTTTGATACGTTTTTACTAGGTTTTTTTCCCCATTCATTTGAACGGTTGAAATATGCATCAAAAATGCTTAATGAAATAACATTCTGCAAATTTGAAAAAGAAAAAAAGAAAAAAACCCCAAAATGCTTTGTTGGTTCAAAGCAGCAAAGAAAAAATTAAGCAAAATGTGCATGAGCTTTCATAAATCTCATTCCCTTTGCTAGTAATGTAAAACACAGCATTTTTTTCCCCTGAGAAGAATGTGAACAAGCCCAGTATGGGAAGCCCTTCTTTAAACCCTGAAACATGTCTATTATTCTTGTCTATTTTCCTGTTCTATTCAGGCCCGCACACCCATTAGACTAATGTTGGATGAGATTGTGGGTATCGGTAGGTTCGAGGAGGCATTGGACAGCTGATGGTCGGGAGATGTGCGATATCAGACTGCAGATCATTGCTCTTCTCGAGATAAGCTGCTGGCCAACATGTCAGTCGTTAGCTTTCTCTTGCAGTCCGGTGTATTGGAGGGTCCGCTGAGATGGCTGTCGGAAAGAACGATCGTCGGAAGCATCAGTCATCAGATTTCAGACTTTGGTGTGCAATTAGAACTGTAATCTGCTCCTAATCAGACTGTGTGCGCCCAATAATATACCCATTAATTGTTTAACTACTGTCCAATTTCCTTTACTATAAGAGGTTTAACCCTTGTGTCAGAAAGGTCCTTAGAAAATTCTCAATTAAGGTAATGGTTGGATTATCTTGGAATTGTCTTGGAATTTACC